>NC_065526.1:17184523-17243197 GCF_006386435.1 Epinephelus moara
CTAAGTAAGTTCCTAGTAAAACTGAATCTGAGCAGGCTTTAAAGCTGACCAGCTGCACTATACTTTTTATTTTAATTGAGTAAAACTGTTAAAGCAGAAATGTATATTTATATTTTTCATTCAAAAAATGTGTTAAAAAAACAGCAGGATTTTATTTTTCACTTTTATATTTGTATTTTCATTCAAACAATGTAAAAAAGCAGGATTATATATATATTTGTTTCATTCAAAAATTGTGTAAAAAGAGTTAACTGCTGTGGTGGTATGTTTTAATAAGGTTACCAATAAGTAAAAGATATTTAATAGTTGTCTATTTTTTTCATTACTGTACCGAAAAAAACTAAACCGTGACTTGTGTACCGAGGCACGTACCGAACCGAGATTTTTGTGTACCGTTACACCCCTAGTGCAAATGTAACATATCCGTCAGTTGCAGAAACAGACAATGCCACCATTTTTCTGGTGATCAGACTGAGTGCTTGAATAAATTATTTTTGTGAGAACTTTTAAACTGTAAGGCAGGAGAGCTGGGGATGGGCTACACACATGGCCTTTGTGAGTATTTATACTTGTGCGGTGGTGTGTCTGTGACACACTGCAGTTACACCTCCAAAACACTAGTCGGCGGTGAGGTTTCTGTGAAGCGCCATAAAGTTTACTTGATCCAAAACACACATTAAACACACATTAAACATGGCTTTATAGCGACAGTTTCAAACACAAGTACACAAATCAGCTTCACTATAACTAGCAGCATTCACAAACAAACACTTGTGTTTATCTGGACACATTTTCCCCACAAATACAACATGCTAATGTTATTAGCACAAGCCTATGGCATTTAACATTGTAAAAATTAGCCTAGCAGCTAATAAACTTTTCCTCTACTCATATGAAGCCAGGGACAACAGCAATGTTTAACAAAGGTAACGTTACAAAATTCAGCTCCATTACAACTCACAAGGTTCACCGACAAAACAACTGTCTTATATTAAACACGTTTTCCAAACAAATGTCGCATGCTAACGTTATTAACACAAGCCTATGGCATTTACATTGTGTAAATTAGCCTAGCGACGAGCGACGATTCAACGCATAAGTATAAATTCCACGTTAGATGGCAAACTGTAAATCAAAGATACTATGTGAAGTGAATGTGTTCTAAAAACGACAGGATTTTAGTTACTGTACTTGATGTGAATTTGAACACACCCAAATGACATATTATGATTATCTCCCTTTACAAACCTGGATAATATCCATAAATCCAATTATAAATCAGAGAAAAAAGGTGCTCCTTGTCACTGCAGAATTTCCCCGAAAATCACCACGTTACAAGTTTTCTTCAGGGTGATGGCCGTCCGTACACCCATGGGTAAACTGCAAACAGGCACTGCTAGAAGCTAATTCAGCAAAGTTTTAAGCGGCCATTGTGCCATAAAGTAAACAAAACAGGCTAAAAAACAGTAACATTAACTGTTGATGTTGCACTATCACTATGATTGCACAGTTGTCTTGATTTTGTCTGACGGGGGGCCCATAGTGTCAAACCCCTGCTCTCAAGTGTCAAAGTTGCTTCTGACACTAGCCATGCGTTTTACTGACATCACCCCTTGGTCCTCAAACCACTCACACATCACACTCTCTGTGGGTGCGTAAAGCCACTAAACAATTGAGGTTTGGTGGGTTAATGGCACAGAAAGGACAAAAAATAAAGTTGTGATCATACACTGATGAGTGTAAACTCCCTTAAGTGCGAGGCACACTCAAACAAACTGTTTAAGTGATTGTCCACCCACACGTGAGGAACAACGTAGTGCCAGCGTTCTGCAGTCTCTATCTCCTGTCTGCTCTGCATTCTGTTATATCTGTGAGACTGTAAAAGGAAACCACCAAGAGATTTCAGGCACTGTATCATTTCCGCTCATGTGTGCCATCTACAAGTGAAACTAAGTGCCAAAACTCGGGAATTAAAGGGACAGTTCACCCCCCCAAAAAATCAAAAATACATATGTTTCCTCTTACCTGTGTTGTTATTTATCAGCCTAGATTGTTTCGGTGTGAGTTGCTGAGTGTTGGAGCTATCGTCCGTTTTTTTCTTTTATGGTGTATGCTTTTCATTTCTGCTGGACTCTTATTGTAAAGCGGCAATACTTGTGAAGCTCCTGAGTCCAAGACTAATTTCCCCACGGGATCAGTAAAGTATATTGAACGTATTGTATCAGACCTAGATGGCACTCAGCTTGTGGTGCTCCAGTGTCGAAAAACTGTATTTGAAAAACTCAACAGCAATGTCAGAAATCATGACCTGGTTACTCAAGATAATCCACAGACCTTGTTGTGAGCAGTTTCATGTAGGAACTATTTTCTTTCTACTTAACTACACCTGTATCACCGCGCAGAGAGAAGCGTACATCTACTGCTAGTTCACCTAGCACGCCAGAGCTCAGCCGTGGAAGACACCATTAACATTTCATGCTGTCACGAGCAGGAGCCTCTCGTATATGAGTAGATGCACACTTCCTTCTGCACGGTGATTCAGTTGAAAAAAACAGTTCCTACATAAACTGCTCACAACAAGGTCTGTGGATTATCTTGAGTAACCAGGTCCTGATTTCTGGAAAGAGACATTGCTGTTTAGTTTTTTAAATGTATTTTTTGGCACGTTGAGCACCATCTAGTTCCATTATATTGGAGAGAAGGAAGACATCTCTACGGCCGATATCGCAAACACTCAGCAACTCACACCGAAAAAATCTAGACTGATAAAAAGCACAACAATTTAGAGTGAAATATGTATTTTTGATTTTGGGGGTGAACTGTCCCTTTAAGAGAGAGATTACTTTTGGAAAGGAAGCCATAATAACTCATAAAAAGATGCCACGTGTTCACAAATATTTTGCCCCTTACTGTGCGACACACTAACTTAATTATCCCTAAAGAACAATACCACATTTCAGTTCTTAAACCTCTGCCAAAATGTCTGCTGTGGTTTATATTTATGAGAATGAATTTTTAGATGCAGTGTGACACACACTTTAAGAGGACGTCATCATCTCAGATATCCATTGTGAATCAACGTCTATAACTAGCTAAGAAATCAAAGAACTTGCCTGAGTCTGTCCGACCTAAAGATGATTCAGCAGCATAATATCTGCAGCACAAAGCTAAAACACATATTTCAGCCAACATGGTAAAAATCCTCTGTAAACACATTCCTGAGGAGAGCCCGACAGGGATGTGAGTGGAAACCGTGATATCATAAATGTGGCAACACAAAATCAAATACTCTCCACAGCGTTTGTATTAGACGGTCTTTTCCGGAGCAGGAACTAACTTATTAAAAGGTCACGCACGCAGCACGTTATAAAGCGTGGCCACAAGTAGCTTAAGGCTAACAGAGAGCTGAGTGAACACATCTCTGATGTTTGTGGCCAAGGCCGTCGCCTCAGAGAGCTAAAGTGGGAGGAGAAGGAGGCTAGAGACCAGCGACAAAATGCTTCCACACACACACAAATTCACACCCTTGCACACAATGAATCACAGTGTTACAGGAGTCATGTGCGCATTTAACAAGTTGTTGCCTGTGCAGTGGAAGCCATGGATGTTTACCGCAAGTGTGCTACGCTTCTCTGGTTTCTCTGGGCTCTAATGAGAAACAACAAACATTAAATTTCCTTCCTGTGTGCCACCAAGTTTCCTTGTGTGCCACTTCTCTCATCCTTCTACGCACCCCCCTCCTTCCAAACCTCCCTGAAACAAAGGGGGAAAACCCTGCTCATCTGACAAACTGGATGACCAACACTGAAACGCTCACTGCCTCTGCTCACAACCTTCTTGTGATCACAGTTAACCGCCAAAAAAACGCCCGTTATGACAAACTTCTCTCCTCCTGGACACTGAAATAGGCACGTTACACTATGTGACTGTTCAAAGTCTGTGTACTATTGTGTGATAATGTTGCACAGTCATGGTGATGATGCTCAACAGGGATGAGAATTTTCAAACACTTGGGAAAAACTGGAGACTGTTACCTGTCCACATCCCCGTCGACAGGTATGTGGATTCCAAACAGGCTGTTGACAGTCGGCGTGGCGAGCTGCAGGCTCTCAGGCATAAGGGGCTTCACCGGTTCCTTCCCAGAGACGACAGGAGACTGTGCGTTGACGAGACCCTCTGACTTCCCTACACCTGCACCGCTGCCACCCTCTACATGTCCAAATCCAGCTGCTGGGAGGCCCTGCGCCCCCAAAGCCACTAGAGTCCTGCTGTGGGGTATCTGACCCGGAGGCAAACTGGAGGTTGTCACATTTGGCATGGCTGCACTGGAGGCACTGGGCACAGCAGTGGGCACAGTGGTGGGCACACTGGAGCTCACTGCGCTGGCAGGCACGTTTTGTACACCGGAGGATGCAGGGTGGAGGCCGTGGGGTTGAGGCTGTCCGGTGGCTGTGTACTGACCCACAGCGGATCCACCGACCAGCATGGAGCCTCCGACGCCTCCCATTCCTCCGGTCTGCTGCTGCAGGAGGACCGCAGCTGGCTGTCCGGGAGGTACAGATCCCCCCCCTGCTCCTGCGACATCTCCAACCTGACTCGGCAGTGACACCACTCCAGAGGCTGGAGGCAGGACTGGAGCGTGTGCTTGTCCCACAGGCTGAGGCCCTGCAGACTGGCCGGTGGAAAGCCCTGGCTGCTGCTGCTGATAGTACTCCGTCTGGTTCTGTAGCAGTCCAGAAGACTGGCCGGTCAGGTGGTGGCCCATAGGAAGCTGCTGCTGCTGGGGAGGGTAAGTGACGGTCTGGGCTGTAGGCGGCATGATGGGGGACTTTTGTATGTGTACAACAGGTTGAGGCAGGCCGTTTTGTCCTACGGGCAGCACGCCCTGGGGAGCAGAAGGCTGGAGACCCACTGTTGGCTGAGCTGGGACAGCTGCAGGCTTGCTGCTGGAGAACGCACTCTTCGTGGCCGACCCACTGACACCCTGCTGCCGGGCGCTGTAGTGTGGATGCTGGATTTGTTGCTGCTGCTGCGGTGGCGTCTCCACTGAATGCATGCGGGATGACGGGACAGAAGCGTCCGCCACAGAGCCCAAACCCTGACCTGAGTGTGTTGCCGGGGCAACCACAGATCCTCCCGTTTGCCCGATCCCACTGTCTCTGTCCGCAGCAGGGTCCAGTGCGGTCGCACTGGCATGCCTAATGCTATCTACAGTCCTACTGACAGCAGAGCCCTCAGAGTCCTTCTCGTAAAACTCTGTACACGTCCACCTGCCTCTTCGAAAGGGTTCTCCGGTACCATGATCGAGTTTGATGACCCTGAAGCGTGAAGTGCAACTCACTGTGGAGGTGGCAGGAGCAGGAGCTGAACTGGTCACTGCAGCAGGTTGGGATGTGTTTACTGACACACTGGTTGCAGGAGCAGGCTGTTGCTGCATTGCCCCGGGCTGACTGATGGGGGCTACACCAGTTGCAGCGCCGATCCCCGGCTGCTGCTGCTGCTGCTGCCCACCTTGAGTCGAGCCCGACACTCCCCCCTTCCGATACTCCCCCATGGCGCTGCCTGACAGCGCAGACACCTGACCGACTTGAGGTATGTGTGATGGTGCCATAACACTGATCGCCTCTGGCTCCCCGACATTATTCAGGGCTTCTTCGGATGAACTCCTGTCACACGCAGGCTCGTACTCAGCCCGTGACATGTCGTAGATCTCTGACGACACATCTTCAGTCCGCGACTCGTCTGGGTCGTCCAGACTCTCCGTGTCGTCCGCGGCACCTATAGCCGCCACCTGGGCCTGAGTCACACTGGTGATCTGGAAACAGCTCTTCTTCTTGGCCGGCATTTTCGACATATTGACAGCCTGATTCCGAGTCCCGTATGGCTATGTGTATCCTCCGTCAGAAAGGGACGAGCTGGGTGCAGCCTCTAAGAGCTTAGATCATATTAAACAGCACACTGGGGTCTATTTTACTTCTCGCTGTGATCAAGATGAATCTACGCCATCCCTCTTCCTCTCTCGGTCTCCTGTTGCGTTTCATGAGCTCATAACGCAACGCCACACTTTGTGTCGTCTTGTCCAGCAACGCGGCTCTAGACGCTGACACCAGCCGCCCGGAGGATGATCGACCCGGGGCTTTCAGTCGGTCCGGACCGGCCTGCTAATGTCCCGGCTGTGCAGTTGTCAAACGGCCGTTGTCGCAGAGAGTGTTGCCCAGCTGCAGGACCTACTTTAGGCTGAGGAGGGCCCGCAGCCCTCCACTCACCAAGCTAGCTAGCGAGTCAAGCCAACTGGCTGCTGCACACTCCCCCTACGTCGGAACAAGTATGTGAGACATCTTCCCGAAAGCGGTCCTTCGTGTCCACTCACCTCGGCAGCTCACGGTCGGTCGGCGGGGACACTCGGGGTGAAGCTAACGGCGGTCGAGACAGAAACCCGCTGTTTAATATCACGCTTTAAAACAAATGAGAGTCTAAACAGCGCCTACAGTTGCCTCCCTCTCTCAGTCACTCTTGACAAGATGGCTATGTTGTATGCAACCGCGCTGCATCGTGGGTAGGTAGAGTGCGTAAGGATGTTTACGTACGAGGCGTTCGAGAATCCCCCGCTCGTGCTGCCTTCATTTACCCTCGGGAAAAGCACAATCACAAAGCGCGCACAGGAAATCAGAAGATAGCTGATAAAGCGAACATTTTCTAGAGTATTTTTTCAACCAGTAGACAAGTTTCCATCCCAACTAATCTCTCTATAGTTTTTTAATCATATTTATTATTAGTTTCTCTCTTGCTGAAGCTTTTTGTTTGACTGCTGGTTATAATTTTTAAGTAGAAATGCCAAATATTCTACTGTGGTGTCAGTATTTGATGCTTTTCTCTGTTTTATTTCACTGTTAATTAAATATTACATATATTATTTATTTTTTTATTGTTTAGTTTAGTTTGGTTTAGTTTAGTGTGTGCAATGACATTAGTCATTTACAAGAAACGAAAACATTGTTGCACCAGATTTAGCAAAACACTTATTTCCATCTGTAGTCCTATACATAACAAGTAGATGCTATGAATAAGAATAGAATTCAAGGTGCAGTGCAGACTACAGTAAATCCATGTGCCTAACATAATAGAAGCAGTATGTACACACTGCACAGTACAAAATACAGTATAAAAAACACAGCAGTTACCTTGTGAAGTGACCACGTTACTGGTGCTGATGCCTTACATAATAAAAACAGTAAGTCTGTCTATCCAATGACTGGTCATTTTCTTTCAAATTAACTTTTGAAAGCAATGCATAAACACCCATCAAATTTCTGTTACACAAACTTCATCAATAAAACTGATTCTGATAATAATAAAGAGCCTAAATAAACAAATTGAAGACATCATCTTGGATTCTAGGAAACTGTGACTGACATTATCCGGCTATAACCTCACTACTACTACGTCCTCGTTCTTCACACTTTCTGTGTCGTGCCATGTTGGATACAAGAGTCAAGATTCAAGAAGTTAATTATCATATGCACAGGGGAAAAAAAAAAACAGCGGTTGACACTGCACGATGAAATTCTTAATTGCCAGAGCTTCACACAAAACAATAGTAAAATTAGACTTAAAGTTAGATTTTAAGAAAAAAATAAAATAAGATAAACTTAACATAAAATGAAAATAAAATAAATGAATAAGCAGAAACAAAAAAGTTTCAGAAACCAGATTTTAATAGTAAAGATCAAGTTCAACATGTTTTTCTTCAAAAGAAAACTTTAATTCTAATGTTATTATTGTTTTGTGTGAGGGGAGACTTGCAATTAAGACCCCAGATTTGCTGTTTGGTTGATTTGATTTAAAAACATTCACTTACGAATACGCACCACAGAAGCACAAAACTGATTTGATGAAGGATTTTATGAAAGATTTAATTTTATTTTCAAGGTCAGGGCCCTGAGATCAGGTTATACAGCATAACTTACCTTACAGCTCCTATCAAATCTGGTCATTTTGTCTACTTTATTTATCATATTTGGGGACTAATTTCCAATTAGATAGCACAAACCAGACGCTAGTCATGGCAACAAGTGAGGGAAATAGTAATAGAATTTATTATTATCAAGTATACACATACCGTGAGAATAACTGATGTTACTGAGAATTCTCCCTTGTTGTTTGACTTTGAGTTGTGAAGCAGGTTTTTACGAAAAATCAAAAACAAGACACTGAGCGGTGATACATTTTATATTGCACCTGGGTTACTTTCTTAAACACGACAGCAGCTGTCAGAGTGCTAGGTTGCTGCGTAGCATTCATTTAATTAGACTGTTACCAAGTTACTCCTTTTAACCATAAATGACAGACTTTATTGGAGTGCACTTGAAGGCATCACTCTGGCTCCCTCTCTATGTATTTGTATGCTGCAGTGTTACTGTATACCAGATATTATCAAAGTTCTCCTCCTACTGGTTGTACAGTAGCCTAATAAAGAGAGATTACAGGATCCTATAGTTCTCACTCTGTGGAGGAGCTTTGTTAAAAATTCCTTGTGTGCACTTTTATAAAGTCATGGAAAGGATGAGAAGGATAATCACTGCTGCAGGGTCATACTACAACTCAGTAACAGTCCTACAGACTTTCCAAATGTATTGAGCATGGAAAAGTTGATAAGAGTTCTCCAGTTTTCAACAGTTTCAAGATCATTGATTCAGAGCTGTTATTTACAGCAGCATTAGTTTAGTGTATCTGCATTCACATGACCTTCAACACACCTTTTTTACATTAATTTGAACTGCACCATTGATCTTTTTACAATGGCCCCTAGTGTTTTTTTGGTTGGGGATGCGAATGCCAGAGCAGGCAGTAACTCTTGTGATCACCACAGTACTTTGTATTCATTACCAATCGATCAAGTGTGTCTTTGAAGGCAGTGTGTTCTGTAGGAATTGACTAGAGGCTGATTTATCAAGCTGTGGTTAAAGGAATACTATGCATTGTGCATGAGTAAGTCAGCACTGCATTGCATCTGCAGCGTGAAGGAGGGAGCTCTGTGTGGGCTCTTTGTGATCTCACAAGGTCAACAGGATTTTTTTTTTAAAAAAAAGAATGGTATCAGTTTTGTGCGTTTTTTTCACAGAGGCAATTACAAACCATTTTTTTTTATAATATTGATTAAATATCTTTTTTTCTGACTTGTTTTTCCTCCCTCTGCGCCAGTGAAGTATACTGTGGAGGAGTCATGGGTGTTCACACACCATAGGGAACACTGCCCCTGCTGGCCAAGGAGTGAGTGGTTCACTTTGAAGGGTGTCAAGCTTCTTGTTTCCTTTTTTGGTTATCTTCAATGAACCCTGAACTCACCACCAATCACATTGACTTATATCACCTAAACCTATTATTTATGTCAGTAATTATTCACCAGCACATTAATAGCAAATAGAAACTGTCTGTCATCGTCAAAAAGTGTTCTTAAAGTAATCTTACTACTACTAATAATAATAATGGTAGAAATACAGGGTGATAAACATGCTTTGGTGTAGCTGTATAGTTAAAAACATTTACACTCAATTAAATCAAGATCAGACATAAGGCATTTAAACAGCCATAATGTTGGCAGAGCGTCTAAGCTGAAAGTATTTTATAGATTATTCCATGTATACAAAGTGCACTGTAAGATAATGGCATTCGTGCTAGTCCAGTTCTGATTAAAGGAGTGTGAAGCAACAACCTATTCTGTGGACAAGTACCAAGATTATGTGAGGACAGACTTAAGAGTGATGAAATACAGGGTGGAAGCATCTGCATCAAAGCTTTATAAATGAACAAATACCAATGATGTTCCTGCCTCACAGCCAAATGTGGCCAGCCAATCTTTCAGTAAAGGTGGCTATCCATCTGTCTAGCTATCTATCTATTCAATAATTGATCATTATCTTTTCAATTAACTTCTTTTCTTTTATGTTTCAGAGTGGTTCTACAAAAGATCCAAAGTCAAAGACCTGCCACACCATATGCGAGGCCCCCACCTCTCCATGTTGGTGTTGTGGTATGCAGAGACGTGAAGAAGTGCTAACATGGGTCTTCAATGACACTGGCAAGGTGAGGCCAGCTGCCTCAAACACCAACAAGGTGGCTGTCATCAGCGATGGTGCATCAGTTACCAGAACCACCTTATATGAAACGTACGCATCAAAGGTCACCACTGGGATGTCGTACATTATTCGAGGCTCCAACATAAGGGCAAAATCAGCCTTTTTCCACTGACATAACAAAAGAGACGAAGAAGATGAGCTCATCAGTCCTGGTTCTGTGCTCACACAGCTCAGTAATGTGTGACCGGTGGAGGGGCTTGTGACCATTGAAGGAGATGTGATGTTCATATTATTGTTGTGTGTGAATAAAATATGTCATTAATACTAACATATTGTCCTCCATAAAACGGACACAAGTGAGGACAGTGGTGGTGACGGGGGTCGGCTATAAATTGCGTAAATAGGGTTTAACCCAGCTAATGCCTCGGCAGATCAGTGTGTCGGGTGTTTAGGAACCAAACCAAGTCCTTTATGAGTGGTGGAGGAGGTATTTAGATAATTAACTGTACAAAAAAATGTACGTAGTGTGTTCCTGCATCGCCGATCTTCTTCCGGCTGTTTCTGGGAACCTCCAGTAAATGAGTAAAGCAGCAGATGATCGCAGTGTTCTTGGAGGCAAATAGTTAACAGTAGCGCACTAGCTACGTTAGCTACATCACTAACATTAGCGAGCCTTTCATTTTCCCTGCCTGGATGCAGATGGGAACCAATCTAAACACACACTATAGTCTCTATTTTAACATTAACAAAGAACATGTTTTCTTGTGTTGACCTTTTTAAAGTGAAGAGTAGGCTACTTTCTTATGATCATGATGTTAATAAGCAGACAGTGTTAGTTAGCTAGCATGCTAGCAAGGTGATAAGCTGTACTTCCAGGTTAAATTATGTTACATAGGGAAGTCTCCACAACTATTAATTAAGGAGTAAGCCAAATAGATGCTTGACAAACTTGTATTTACAGTTCCCCATGATGATATATGTCTTTCACCACGTAAATATTTCAGTTCATATAGGCATAACACGCTCCTTTACAGAGCATTGAGCAGCAGTAATTGGCCTAAATATCCTGATTCCCTTTACTGGAGACAAAACTTTATTTCTACTACACGTAGATCATAAACTCATATAAAGCCGACCCATTGCAATCGGTTGAGGGATATTAACGTTATAGTCCTGTTCGTGTTTTTAAAATGTCGGCATCCAATCCTAATTTTCTCCTACAGCAGCTGAGGGCGGTGGATGTGGGAGGGAGATGCAGCGCTTCTCAATCTCCGTTCTTGCCTGTACTTGTGTTGTTGCGGACTTGTGAAACGTCATCAGTCGCAGCCCAAGTACTGTTCCAATTCAAAGTCCGCATCCAGCCAAGTACAGTCCAAATGCTGGATGTGAACTTGCTCTGCCCGTTCCATCGGGGATGCATCGGGAGGTAACTTGTGTGGACTTTAGACAGCCAGGTATCCCAGAATGCATTTCTCACAGACCAGCGGCAATGGCTGTCCTTGGGAGTTTGTACTCCCGAATCGAATTTGCCAAGTCCAAACTCCCAAGTGCACAAGTCCAAACTTGGTGTACTTGGTATTGAGAAACGGTCATCGTGAGTAAGATGTCTGTATCTGTGTATTTGTAGTGTATGTTTGTTATGTAATGCAGTTTTGTCTGTATGTTTTTGTTCTGTATTTGTGTCTGAGGACCCCCTTGAGAATGAGATGCTACATCTCAAGGGGCTATCCTTTCAATAAATTCAAATCCACACACATCATACATACACGTGTCATATAAATCCATCACATGCTACAGGCTGATCTACAGTAATTCTGCAAATGACACTGCTCACAGCAGCCGCTTCATTTTCCACTGTGCTTCAAATCTCTTCTATATTCCTAATCTTTAAATCCATATAAGTCATATCGCATATTTTTATTAAAATTGCAAAGGCATGACACTTGGGGAGAGCTTGAACGTTTAAGCAGTGTAGCAGATATTAAAATAACACCTTAATTTGTTTCATTAAGAGATTATTTGTTTCTCAATTTGATTATTTTAACATGTACTTACTTATACAAAGCCAGCTGGTGGAGCTGCCTCTGGTATTATTGAGCCATGTCACAGAAATATCAGTTCAAATCAGTATGAACGTTGTGTTGGTGTGGAGAGCAAATCATCAGGTAAGAAATAAAGTGATCATCCACACTGTAATCTCCAAGCCATCCATGACACAAAACTTTAATGTGAAGTCTACACAAATGCCCCGGATTGTCAAAGTGACATAAAGCTTTATGTTCACTTCACACAAGTGAACATCATGGCCGTTACTTTTTTTTAATATATTCTTCACCTAAAACCAGGAAATGAGTTAGCATTTTAGCCCTCCCGGTTCCCTAATCTGAAGTCATTGGGGTTTTTTTTTTTTTGGTGGGTTTTTGGCAAGGTGCCTTAAATAAGGTCTGTGGTTCACACAAGCTTAAGAGACTTAAGCATTAATTAGTTTTTATTATCTCTCTTGGTTGACATACACTTTTAGTAATGAGTTGATTTCCAAGCGTTTGGGCCCCAGCACAAACCCACTATTTTTAAGTATACCATGGAGAGAGACTCTCACTGCAGCCTGTTTTATTTTGTTCTGAAAATGTCGGCATGCAGCCTCATTCTGTGGACGATAAACAAGGTGCAGACTTCCATCTGCGTCACCGATAATGTGGAAATACAGTGAGTGCTGGATGGAGCAGTTAATGACAACAACCCTGCCCACGTTTAGGAGTACTGTTTGTGGTGGAAACACTAGGCTCTAGGTACCATGTCTGAAGGGTTGCTTTTGGTTCCAAAGGTACCATACTGAAAGTGTTTGGTGGAAACAAGGCCTAAAAAGTAATCTTGTTCAAAACATTTAAGAAATGTGTTGCCATTAACATTTTGCCTTTTGGAAATCAGGTCATCTTTTTCTTGTTTAGCTATTCACAGTTAACAAAATTTTGACCAGGGGTGCCCAAACGCGTGGGGGCAACACAGATATAGCCAAGGAAACAGGCTTATTATTTGCCATCAATGATAAACTTCCAATCAGGCTCCCACCCAGTGGAGTAAGGAAGTTGCGATGGGCCCCAGTGCACGCTATTGTGCATGTGTTGTCTTGACAGAAATACAGACAACATTAGACAACATCAACATACATATCACCCAGCAATCCTCAGTGCATATGTGACAAAAATATCAAAGAAAGTAAGAAATGAATCATTTCACTGAATAGTTTTTATCATATATTTATAGATCTTACATACAATTTTTAGATAGCTACTGACTATAAAAGAAAATCAAATTTCTGACCAAGTACGTCTGACTCTGCCTCCATGGGCGGCGCTGTGTCCTTTTTAATATAGTGCATATTGAACTAGTTCCGGTGGACCCGAAGAGGAAGCTAACGATGCTAGCTGGCGGAGCATGAATGTCGTTTCCTCGTCCGTCCAGAAGTGCATCTTCTGCTTCTCGGTCGTCATGGTGTTTGTGTTCTTCTTCTTACGGCTGAAAGCCCGCGAAAGAAAAAGTGGTGCATGCGCAGAACACAGAGTCCAACTCCAGCCGGACTAAGTGGATACATGCAGCAATAGTTTGATTTTCAATTGAATCATCTCGGTGTGTTAGTCGAGCTATGGATAGTCCAATTTCAGTCGGACTAAGCCAATAATTCCATTTTCTAAAGCTGCATGTAACGTACTGTGAGATCGGGGCCTGGGTCTGAAAAAGGGGCGATTGCTCTGAGACAACAAGGGAGGCTGAACTTCCCCTAAAATTTCACAGAAGAAATGGTCAAATATGCACTATTGAGTTTACTTTAAAATAAGAATTTACATTGCATCAAACGTGCGCTAGGATGCGTTTCACATCATGACTATGATGTTCAAACGTCAGCTGTTTATCACCAGTTTTCAAACGCGACCTCCCTGTCATACATTCTCGTGTCAGCGCGGTGGATGCGGAGCCTCCAAGCATTCCTATGAGACAGCGCCGAGCAGGTTTTTTTCATGCAGCAAAGCGAGACGGTCATTGGATAAATGCGACAAATTCGTCACTTCCAGGGAGGCTCAGCTTCCCTGGGACTTAATGGAGCGGTAGTCGGGAGAGGACGCTCATTGTATGATGATGATTGGAGGAACTGTCTAAAAGGCTGAACCCCTTTGTGATTGACAGCACTTCGCATTTCGAGCTTAGTTTCATCCGGATATTTGCGAGTGGAGTCTTCTGACAGAGTGCCGTCCGGAGTTCCTTATTTCCATAAGTGATATAGCTCATTTTCAAACCCATCTGAAAATCTTTGAGGTGTGTTTTACTGAGGTTCTGTGGCAGGAGTGTGGTTGAAAAACGGCTTCAATTAAATGTTCCTTTTATAAGTTACTGCCTCGCTACAATATGACAGATTTTATGATGTAAACTTAAAGTGAGCTTCCCCTGTTTGAAAGACCAGCAGCTGCCACTGGTATGAAAGCACCCTGTATCACTTGCAAGGGCCCTGCTCTCTCTCTCTCTCTCTATGGGCCCCTCCACCCCAGGGGCCCCAGCACACTGCCTGCACTATCTATATTTACGCCCCTGCTCCCACCGTTTAAAAATGCATGCATTAATGTGTTGAAACTGAGATAATTTTGGAATCCATCAGCAACATGCACCTCAGGGCACACTGTCTCCTGCACCCACTGACGGCTACACTAACTAATGTGACAGTCTTTCTACGACATGAATATACACTGAATGAATGAAAGAATGAGCGACTAAACGCTTCAATCAGTAAATCTCCATCCGCCTTTATGAGCACCCCGGCATTCCCTCAGACAGTTGACTCTTGGCTGAGCTGTTAAGTCCTTCTTTATTCCGCCGCCTGCTGCCATAAAAGCGCCGGGGAGCTCATTGTGCGGAGTGATCTGATACGGACTACACCCAGCCGCTGCCTCACTGCCCTGGCTTTCTTTGCTGCCCCAGCCTTGACGTTGGTGAACGTCGAAGTGCGGGTTAGATTGGAGACTCTAAATTCGCCTGTAGGGTTTTTCTCCACATTTGGCTGTCTCCTGCTCGGCAACCCGAAGCTGTAGGGATTTTTATATAGCACCAGTTTCTTGAATATGTCTTGGCAAAGCTACGTGGAAAACCTGATGGCCGATGGCAGCTGTCAGGATAGCGCCATTGTTGGATATACGGACGCCAAATATGTTTGGGCAGCACATGCCGGTGGTACTTTCAACAATATCACGGTAAGAAGGGCTAAATGGGGTAACTGAATTAAAAGTGCGGTCCCGTTTGACAGTGTTGTTTATGTATCACCCACGCAGTCGCTCGTCAGACGGAATAGCGTGAAAAACCGCTACCTCGCAGGGTCTAAATGACTAGCAAGCTAACGGTACCGTGCTAGCTTGTGTGCTAGCTAGTTTACCGTTGGCCTGTCTCGGTTATTTCCTGCTAAGGAAACGTTGCGGGATTAGACCTCGTGTTGATCAGATAAGACTTCACTTATTGTGGCTTTCACGTACCATAAAAGCATACACCAATCAGTTACCGTTAACAGGCAGTAATAAAAACGTCCAGGCGCTGCTTTTAATAACCTAACGCCAATTTAAAACCAGCGAGTAGACGGTGTCTGACTTAAGAAAACGTGCATGCTTTTGTGTGCACGGCCGCTTTGATTAGCTAACGTTAAGCTGCTGCTTTACCGGGTACCTGTGGTTATAAGGCTAAATAGCTCCGGTGGACGTTTGGTCAGCTTACTACCAGGCTTCCTTATTATTAAAGCAAGTATTCTAGCCGCATATTCATACATGCATTTGTATCTTTGATGGGAATGACAATGTGTTTTTTTTTTTTAATTCATTGAGAGGGACGGCATGAGAGCCAGTCCGGTGCAAAGACGTCACTTTACTTCCGCTACTTACTGCAGGGATGAGATGTGGTCAGTCCCAGAAACTGAGGGACTTGTATGGAGATAGATTTGTCTCAGTGTTATTTCTGTGAGCAGATCGACAGTCTGGGTGCAAGTGTGTAATCTGTTAATATAAAGCAACTTCCTCAAATGCAACAAAGGTTTGTTAACTCAGAAAAATATTCTGTAAATATGAAACAGATTTACAATTAAAACAAAACAGACTTCAAACATAAAAAGACTCTTGCAGAGAAATCTGCAAGACCAGAACTTAGATGCACAAATAAAAACTGGATTCACAAATATCTGTTTTAAAGCTGTATTTATTTGGAAGATATTCGCAAATGCATTTAATTTGTTTGTAGAAAAAATAGATATATTGACAGATATTTTCTTCATTTGTGGATTTAGTTTGATCCGTTTTTATAACTGCAGAGTATTTATTTATGTATTTATTTATTTTTTAGTTTACAACCATTTTGGTTTTTCTGGAAGTTTGTTTCATATTTACAGATTACACATGGGGATTGTTGATCAGTTCACACAAACAATCTAGGATCTACTATCAATAGACAGGTGCTGATTTGCAAGCACACTTTCTTGAAACAAATACAGTATCTTAAATATGAACAAGTCATTTTATGATAGATGATTTTACAATGGAATTTTGCTTGTTAATCAGTTGTTTAATGAAGAAGGACTACTATACAACTATTCAGTTACAATATACCAATTAGGGACTGTTCTTTATTTATCAGAGGAGGGTGGCTGGGTTCTGACTGTTTTTTTTTGTTTTTGTTTTTTTCCCCACTTCGACGCTCCCCAAAACTACAAATAATTTTCCTTGAGCTTCCCTGAGTGACTGGCAGAAAATACACGAACGTCCCTCAACCATAAATTGGTTATTAGATTGTTAAAACATCCCCTTTGGTGTTTGAAAGTTAAAAGTTTAAGACGAAATCCTGGAGTTGAAAACAGCCTCCATTTTTCATTCTTGTCATCCATTGTGGTTGTAGGGTTCCCACAGTCGTGGACAACTTGGAAGAATCATAGGCTTTCGCAAGCACATTTTAGGCATGGAAACGCCATGGAATTAGTAAAAATAATTTAAAAGTTTTAGAAATGTGATGGAAATTCATTGTTGCAGAAATCTTAGGTGGATAACTTTCCAAGTAATGTAGCATAGCGGCAAGTTTATTTTCTGTAGCTTTTCGATGTTATGTAGCTCTAATATACATATCAGGAACGCCAGGTAAGTGGGGCAAGGCTTTTTTTAAATTTTATTTCGTTTTTTTAAAAATAAATCTCACTATTTTAAGCGAAGGTTTTTATATTGTTTGTTTGTTTGTTTTTCTAATGAAAGCATCCATCACACATGAGGTGTCCAGGGACTGTCGGAAATGAGAACACCAAAAAATTTCTGTTAACAGTTTCTGGCTATGATGAATAGAGTACTTTTGGCCATTATTAAAGAACATGTGCCTTCCAAACTTATGTTTTCTCTAAAAAACTTGTGGTAAAATAAATTCAAAATAGAATTATTAAAATTGTAAGCCAAAAAAAGTCCCTCCCCAGTGCTTACAAAATTCTTTGACATGCCTCCTCCTTTTTGCACCACCCCTCCTACCTTACAAATAGTGAACAGTCCCTAACCCCAAAAGAATTTTCTCTAGTTTTTGATGCCCTCCCATCTGGTACATATTATTTAGGAATGCAGATCACTCTGCCTTGAACAGTGTCACCCCCTGATCCAGTTCAATCTCCATTAGTCAAGTTTGTTTTTTCTTTAATAGACGTATGAACTCCAGAAAAGGGGCTTTGTTTCAGGACAGCATGGTTTCTATTCCTGCAGCAACATTTTATTGGAGTTATTTTGTCAGTGATAATTGACAAGAAGAATGTTTTGGGCATACCACAAAAGTTTCTCCTAACAAAGAAGTTAAAGAAGTTTCATTTAAACTGATACAATAACTCTATCCAGTGAACATTTGCAGATGTAAATTTGCAAACTAAAAACTAAATTCTTTGTATCTGTAAAGGAAATGGAACAATACTTGTCAACGCTTTCTTCCTAACAAAGCAAAAAGGCTATTAAAACAATGAATGCTAACTCCTGATGCATGGGTAGATGATGTCACCGAGAGAGGAAATAAATCCCCTAGATAGTAAAGGTTCACTATTTCATTAAATTATATCATTTATGTTTTTATTATAGTGTAGCTAGTATAATAAAGACTTTTTTTTACCTTAACAAAGCATTGGAGAATTCATGCCCTTTCTTGTGGACATTTTTGTGTCTCTTATACTCTGAGGAATTATGTCATGTCACTGGAAGCATGTTATATGTATCTGAGGGTCTGACTGACATTGTCCCAATCCTGTGGTTTTCTGTGTTTTTCAGTCTCAAGAAATTGACGTCCTTATCGGCAAGGACAGGGAGACCTTTTACACCAACGGTCTCACCCTGGGCTCAAAGAAGTGTTCTGTCCTCAGAGACAGCCTCCATGATGACGGGGACTGGACAATGGACATCAGGACAAAGAGCTCAGGAGGCGAACCTACATACAATGTCTCTGTGGGAAGAGCTGGAAAAGGTAAAAGTGTAGTTTTAAAACGCCATCGTCATAGCTATTAAAGTTCTGTCTTCATGGGTTAAAACATATTGTTTTTAGTGGAGAAACATCACAGGGCTATGACAGCTACATCACATGAGTTTTGTAAGTTAAGGAAGTGCAGACTGACAATCAGGGAGATAATTTAAAATAACTTCCTCTCCTGGCCAACGTTTGCTCGGTCCAGCTTCTTAAATGTTAGAATTTGAAGCTTTGTTTGTCATGCATGAATAGCTTTGGATTTTTGGACAGTTGGTCAGAGAAAACATGACATTTAAAAATGTCACCTCAGGCGTTGGTAAATTATGCAGGGCACTTTCCACTATTTATTTATGTTATATTGACAATATAATTCCTGCAAATTATTAGATCATGACGATAATCCCTAGCTGCAGTTTTATTGCCAATAAATTCTCTGTCATGTCAGATCTAACTGCCAGAATTATTCACCTAAATCGCTTTATTGAAACAGGGCCACGACATCATATGACGCCCTGGGGCTAAGCTTATAGATGCAGACTTGTGAAGTTAGAATATTTCCTACATTTACATAACAGTCAGCTTTTCATTATAAACCTCATGTAAACCAGGGTTTGCCTACTCCAGTCTGTTTGCCTTTGTGGTCCTCGACGTCTGAAATTGCTCCAGTGTTTCTCACACGCTCCTCAGCGATCTGACATCCAAGACTCGTGATCATTGGCTACAAAATAGCTCTGTTTTCACAAGCCGTTTTTAGTCTGTACAGTTGTTCATAGCTAACAAAGCTTTGGCAGACTTTATTAAAGGGAAAAATAACATAACTGTGCTGCCAGATGATTATGTGAGAAACACTGATTGCAATCAAAAACCAAACTGTTTTGCTTTCATTTTCCTGACACGGTTCTTTTTTCTGTTGAGAGATTTCCACCTGTCCTCATCCGGCTTTACATGTTATACTTCACAAAGTCCAAAGAGCAAAATCTAACTGTTACATACTTCATTCATACAATAGGTGCAGCGATATACCACAGTCTTCACATGCATACCTATGTAAAAGAGAGTGCACCTTAATTAGTCTGTGGCATGTGTCTTCATAGTCACAATGAGCCTGTTGCTTCTTCAGTGCCGTGCCATCTATACACAAATGTTTCTTTGCCGTATCCACTGGCCCATTAGTGATTAAAGCAGAGGTCAGCAGAAGTTGTTATGACCAGTCAAGTGCATCAGTCCTCCTGCTTATAATTATTGCATTTAAAAAAGAATTTAAAAAATAGAGTACAGTGGTGATATTCAACCATGTGTTACTGATGACCAGGGCTGTGTGTGAAGTTGCTCACTTGTCTACTCAGTGAATGTTCTCTGTTTAAGAAACACTACTGAGTAATGACTAGCAATGTTACATTTGAACTATATAAAATCAGTTGTTTGGACACTGAATTCTCATTTGATGGTCCAAACTGCAGTGTCACATCGTGAGATAGGAAATGTATGGACACTGCATCGTGTCAACTGATAACATTACCTGAAAATGTATCTAGGGATGCACCCATTGTGATATTCTGGGCCAATACTGAGTTTAAAATAACAATTTGGCAGATAGGTGATAATTATGGGGTTTTTGTTTGTTTGGGTTTTTTTTGTTTGTTTTGTTTATTATTTATTTTCATTTTTTGTGCCAGAGAAATCATTATGAAATAATAACTGAACTGCTTTGGAGTCAATTCGCCCCTTGGTACACTGTCAATGAATGAGCATAAACTCTATCATACAAATTTATGAAACAGCCTCCAATGTAACCTTTCACATAAAACATCTTTAAAAAACTGCTTCAAAAGCCTTTTTTACAATACATAATGATCATAATTCCCTCTGTAATGTCTGTTTTATATTGCTGTGAAAAAAATTAACAAATTTCCCCTCTTAAAACATCTGTATTTATTCAAGTTTCTCACCAAAACTAAGTTTTACATGATTACATTTGAACACCTCATGATAACTTTATAATTTACCTTGCCCCAATATATTTTTCATACATTTTTTCATACTTTTTTTTTTTCTTACTACCTGCTGCTAACAGCTAACGTTAAGGCCTCATTTCCACTTGCGTATATGTACGGAGACAAGGCGACTGGAAGTCCATACATTCCTATGGGAGTCTCTGTGACATCCAATGTGCTTCCCTTCTGTAATATTTCGAGTACGTTAAAAAATTTGAACTCTTGCAGTGGATTTCGGAGAGACCATATGACAGTGTACTAGCTTAGCTAACATGCTGCTAACTGGCTAACAGGCAATTTTCTTCAGTTTAGTTACCTGTGATCGTCAAGTTAGTTTGTCTGTTTTAAAAAGAACCTGTTGATCTAGTTTTAACACGTTGTGAATCAGAGTAATGTTGTTCTGCTAAAATATGGTTAGACACTATACAGTCAGATCGTCATTATCGGTCAATCAGTTCAATTTTATAAAGCCCAATATCACAAATAACAGTTTGCCTCAGAGGACATTACAGCATACGAGATCCCTCGGAACTTTGGACCCTCACAGCGGATAAGGAAAAACTCCCCCCAAAAAAACCTTCAACGGGGAAAAAAGACTCATTATTATGACTCATTCAGCTGTTCATACATCTTTTTAATTAGATATCTCATAAAACATGCCACATACCTGGCAGGTGCTGTTTTTGTCCCGGTAATGTTCCAACCACATGTTCCAAACTACTAGATGGCAAAAACCGGACAAAATTAGCCTCCTCCACGGCTACAGGTAGTTTCTATCAGGTTTCTAGTCATCCATAAAGAAATGCACTTCAATGTGTTGGACACTAGAGGCGTCATCCGTATCTTTACAGATCAACGGACACTAGTCGCATACGTAAGTGGAAATGAGGAGCAAGTAGCTCTCCTCCTGCTGATTTGCAACACGGATTTAGCCAAGAAATTGGTGCATCCTTAGAATCACCTATTGCAGTCTATGTTAACAAAGCAACCCTGTTAGCCCTGTATGGCACACTGTTGAATATCCCTGGACACTTCTGGTGATGATACTTCTTATTAGGAATGCCTTTCCCTTACCTTTTTTTGCTTTTTTTTAACTGTCCCTTTTCTATCTCTTCTCTTTCAGTTTTGGTTCTTGTAATGGGCAAAGAAGGGGTCCATGGAGGCGGATTGAATAAGAAGGCTTACTCGATGGCAAAATACTTGAGGGATTCAGGGTTTTAATGTTTTCAAGCTCACTTAGATAAAATTGAGGGACAAAAAGAAGAGAAAAGAAATATTGCTGTTAAGATTTCTCCTGCAAGCAGTCAAAAATGTCTCGGAAACTTTTAATAGCAATGAAGAGTGGTAAGATACTGTGTCACCTTTGTCCCCCCCTTCGTCCTGTAGGGGGGAGACTCTTCAATTTTGTTCATTTCTCTTTTTTTCCTTGTGTGCTCCAGTATTGGTTTTAGTCATGGGAAAGGAGGCGGTCCATGGTGGAAATCTTAACAAGAAAGCACATGGAATGGCTGAGTACCTGAGGAAGTCTGGATATTAAGAAACCTCTCCACCCATCCATCAACTTAGCAGCTCACTCCCTCCCAACCGCATTGTGTTGACACTACTACTTCCAGGATTAGATGGCATACGATGTTACTTCCTCCCCAGTCTACTTTTATAAACAGCCTTCTGTTTGCTTATCTCCTTCCACACTCCCTTTTTTTTATATAAACCCTCCCCACTTTAACATTGTACTTCTCATGTTTTTGGCACTACAGTAATGGCATGTTCATTAAAATGTTTATTAACCAAAAGATTGTGCAAAAATAAAAGTGTAAACAAAAAAAAATTGGACTCGCCTTGTTTAACATTCACTTAGCAACTGGCTAATATTCCAAGGGGAAGTACACATGTAATGGTGGTGATAGTTTGCATAGTTTTGCTTTTTGAGCATTACTAAAGATGCCAGTTTTTGTTTCTTTAGCATGTGGGCATTTAAAAGTTGCATGCATACCCTCTTTAGCATACAGATCCCAGCCCTGTCCTCTCTCTGTCCCAGCATAATATTCCAGCCAAAACCATCTTCTCTTCTGCCTCCATCTTTCAAGCCTCCATTAAAGAAAAGACGAATTTCCTCTGACAAAAGTCCTGTATGTGTGTACCACCCTCAAGCACAACGTCCTCTACCCTCCATCACATGCTTTTGCTGTTGTACCTGAATGTGGTCTTAAAAGTTAATGATGTGGTGTTGGGCTATTGTTTGAGTTGTAGTGTAAGGTCAGCATTGCTGAGGTCTCAAAGATATCGTCATGATAACGTCACCACGTCCTGGAGTCTCAGTGGACATTCCACCTCTGTGACAGTCAGTCGGCTTCTGCCATTTGTAAATTTTTCTGTAAATCACAACACACGCCTGTTATGTGGAGTTCTTTCCCCCCCGCCCCGCCCCGTCCCCTTTGGACCAACTGTCAGTATAAAGAGGATTATCAGAATGACTTCAGTTTATTCTGATGGATGATTGTTGGCATCACCTGTTGACTGTAAATCATTAAGACGACTTCAGATGACTGTAAAACATTTAACTGCTTCCTTAGAGTTTGGCACTACTTAAACTTTTCATCACTAATTGATTTGTCGCTAATTTCATGTCCATTAACCAATGAAACGGCAATGTCATTTTACTACAGTATGAATGCATTTTGACTGTACACCGAGGCTGTTGGGCTCCGACGCCTCGGAAATTATTTGCCTTGTGCTTTAGTCATCAAAGGTGTATTCACAAATTGTCATAGTACGGTACTTAGAAGTATATTTAAAAAAAAAAAAAAAAAACGATGCTGTGTACACTAAACATATTGAAAATGGTGTTGGTTGGAATAAGAACATTTGTAAGTTGTCTTGTGAAAATTTTCTGAGAATAACTGTGTACTCTGTGCCATAAAATCGATCTGATCTGTTGCTACTACGAGTTGGATTTTTAACTGCTGCCCCGGCAAGAAGTAACTTTTAATGGCACTTTCCTAAGGGATATTTTGGCATCAGTAATCTCCAGACTTTGTGGAATATGTACAGAATTAAACGACAGAAAAAAAAAGAAGTTTGCAATATTTTGTCCTTTTTTTTTTCTTTTTTTTTTTTTTGAGTTGGAAATTCCTTCTGCCACAAAATCTGCTATTTTAAATGCCATGAATTGATGAGACATCTTGTTTACAGACAGATCAAATAAAAGTTATTCCAACCAGAGGTAAAGCCAGTATGTCCAGTCTGTTGCCTTGTGAGAACAAACTCATGTTGGCTGATTTAGGAGTTTTAATCCGTCAGCACTACGTCCGCAACGATGCATACATCTTTTTGGACAGGTAACGGTATGGATCTTTTAATATCCTCCAGAGACTTTGTGTCCTCGCATGAGGACATCACATTTTGGGTTTACTTGACCTTATACTTCATTCTACTTAACTTAGACCTATTGTGCTCGTCTGTGGACACTTTTTTGTGCCATCTAGTGGGAGTAACAGCATAATGCGCTAATCCATGCAAAAACAAGACGGCAGCCCAGGGATGTAGACTTTATTAGTAGGAGCACTGTTGCCCCTAACTGAAAAATTTTAGGAGCACAAGCAGAAAATTTAGGGGCAGACCTTAAAACAACCTGCAATGCAATTATTCACATTTCTGGCCATTTT
Source organism: Epinephelus moara (assembly GCF_006386435.1). NCBI lineage: Eukaryota > Metazoa > Chordata > Actinopteri > Perciformes > Serranidae > Epinephelus > Epinephelus moara. Next base: position 17,208,752 of record NC_065526.1, read on the forward strand.
TAACTGTATCTTAAACTATTTGTAGTCTATATAACATTGGACAGTGGGAAGTGAGGATTCTTAAAATAACATCTGTACAGATGTGAAGACCTGACTATATCTGACTGATCTTTAATGAAAGCTGTTGTCTTGGGGGTTTTTTCCCTCTAAAAATATTAACCTTATAGTTAGACACTGATATGACGCTGATTTACATGACAATTCATATAAAATGGAGGCCGAACCATGAACATATTACAGAAATCCCCGAAAGCATTTTAAGAAATCGATCTGTCATAATTAAAACAATTGGAGACTGAGAACAAACTGATATACGAGTCTGATAACATTTTAATGTATCGACATCATATCAGACATCATCATCATCATCATCAAGGCTAATGGAAACTGTCAGGAAACTGTCCAACTGAATCCAAATGTCCACACTTGCAGACTCACTAACTGTGTGGGCGTGTTCCTGGGAAGTCTGGGATTGCTGAGGGCTGTCCAAATCCACAATTCAACAAGTCCACAAGGGGCCTCAAGTGGACTTTGTGCAGACTTCAGCAGACTTGACACTGATTTGATAACCCACAATTCATTGCAATATGGACACGACGTGTTTTTTCAATTGCCGGAAACGTATGAATGTGTAAAACAGTTACTGATAGTTAGGCCTATGAAAATGCTACTTGAATTGTGTAGGCCCGAAATATTATTCAACCACATGGTGATTCAGAAATATGTATAAGTCTAATGTGTTGAGGGACTGAAAGTGCATTTTATTATTGCAGCCTATCAGGCTGTGCAGTGTCATAGACTTCTGCTAATGTCAGTAATGCCCAATTTATTGAGTTATAGTCCTGACCTTATTTACAACATTTCTGTTTTTGATCACATGTAGCCTATTATATAGAGATGAATTAATATTTTTTGTTCAGTCACAAAAAAGGCTATACATGGTTTTTACATCTTGTTATCTGCAGCGACATGAGCAGACACTATTCATCAACTTATATGACATATATTCATATATGTATATATACACATATATATACATATATGAATATATGAATATATGAATATGACAGCAGCTATAGTTGAATGTTTTTGATTATTGTGTTGTTTGAGGACATTGGGACTTAGTTATAGTTGACAGTGTTTTTTTTTATATACTTATCAGATCCTACTGATCCCAAATATCTAGGAGAAATTAAACATGCATACCAAACCAAAGTTCAGGTCTTAGGAGGACATACACTCTCAGTGAAGCACCACTCATAGACCATTCCTTCTCTGAACTAACAGACTCCACTATTCTCTGATGGGAGAACCTCTGTGTCGGGGGGGATGTAGTTCGTCTCCCTGTGGATCTGACTTTTACTGAACACCAGAAATAACCAGCCTACCAATTGTTTCTTTGCAGAAAGATGGAGGAGGATGGACCACATTTTTAATAGACTGCAGGCTGTCATTGATGGGGAGGTAATTACTCTGAAGGCACTCTGCCTCCTCCAGTAGTGTCAGACATTCAGTAAGTTGTGGACATGAGCACTTTTTAAAAAAGTTATAAAACACACTTAGGTTAAAGTTGTCCATAACGCATGGATTCAGAATAAATACAAAAAAAAAAAAATATTCCACTATCAAATATAATTTAGGTGCCAACCTTATGTATTACACTAAAGGAGAGATGACAGTTGACTGGAGGAATAAACTACTGACTTTTCAATTTTATACCTCCGTGCTGGATGTAGCCATAGCTGGAGGCATGTTTTCAGGTTGTCTGTGTGTCCATCCATCTGTTGGGACGCAACTCGGGTATTTCATCAAATTCGGCACAAACGTCCCCTTGGACTCAACCATGAACAGATTAGATTCTGGTGGTCAAAGGTGAAGGTCAGTGCGACCTTGCATCTTTCTCATTCTTGTGGACCTTATATCTCAAGAACAACTTGAGGGAATTTCTTCAAATTAGGGGCAAACGTTCACTTGGACTGAAAATAAGCTAAATAGAATTTGGTGGTAGAAGGTCAAAGGTCAAAGTCAGTGTGACCTAATAAACCTTAATTGTTTTGGGCTATAACTCCTAGGTATTCCTTTGCTAATCTGAAAAAACACCACACACATATCTAACAAGATAAAATGATGCGATGATTACATTTTATAGCCAGAAGGTCAAAGGTCAACTTCACTGTGACATCATAATGTTCTGCAAAAACACATCCTGTTTACACTTCCTTTTTCCATGGATATGTGATACAGAATGTCATGGTGATCTGAGGGCTCCCAAAGTTGCATAATTGTTCAATATTCAGGAAAAGATTCTTCAAGAAAAAAGAAATACTACCTGGGGTAAGTTAACTTTAAATTTGTAAAATGGTAAAAATTTATATGGCAGCTATATGTGAATAATCAAATGATCTGTCTTTATTTGTGGAGGGAATACTGGGTCAGGTAAGTAAGTAGGTAAGTAGATAGAAACAATAATATGAACACCTTTTTTAATCATTAACCTCCCTCCACCACTTCACCTCCTTCAATGGTCACAAGCCCCTCCACCGGTCGCACATTACTGAGCTGTCTGAGGACTGATGAGCTCCTCTGCCTTATCTTGCAGCTGCTGGGGTATTTCTGAGGGGGCTGACCTGAGGAATGATGTTTCTTTTGGGACGTTAATGGAAAAAGGTGGTTTTTGCCCTCTTAGGTTGGAGCCTTGAATAATGTACGACGTCCCCGTGGTGACCTTTGATGCATATGCTTCATATAAGGTGATTTTGGTAACTGGTGCACCATCGCTGATGACAGCCACCTTGTTGCTTTTTGAGGCAGCTGGCCTGACCTTGCCAGTGTCATCGAAGACCCATGTTAGCACTTCTTTTACATCTCTGCATGCCACAACACCAACATGGAGAGATGGGGGCCTCGCATATGGTGTGGTAGGTCTTTGACTTCTGATCCTTTGTAGAGCCATTCTGAAAAGAAAAGAAAAAGAAGTTCGAGACAGATCGATAGAAGATAAATACATACATAGATAGATTGGTAGGTCGGTCGCTAGGTAGGTAGGTAGGTAATAGATAGATAGATAGATAGATACATAGAAGATAGATAATGATCAATTATCGAATAGACAGATAGGTAGGTAGGTAGGTAGGTAGATAGATAGATAGATAGATACATACATACATACATACATACATACATACATACATACATAGATTCATAGATAGATACATAGATAGATAGATAGATAGAAGACAGATTGATAGAAGATACATGGATGCATAGATAGAAGATACATAGATCGATACAAAGACGGACAGACAGATTTATAGATAGAAGGCAAATCGATAGAAGATAAATACATACATAGATAGATTCATAGATCGATACATAGATAGATAGATACATAGATAGAAGATAGATTGATAGAAGATAGATACATGGATGCATAGATAGATAGAAGATAAATACATACATAGATCGATCAGTAGGTAGGTAGATAGATAGATAGATAGATAGATAGATAGATAGATACTTTATTAATCCTGAGGGAAATTAAGGCACCCAGTAGCTCATTACACAACACATACAAACACAGATACACACAGAGAAAGAGATTGTAAGTATAAGAATAAAAACACGACAGTGAAATGACCACAGAGAGCTGTTACTACAGTACAAAGTAGCTGACCAGACCCCAGGTGGCGCTCAAGCACCTTCCCTTTTAGCCTCTGACTAGAAAAAGTGCCTTTTTGCCAGACAGTTCTTCAACTTCTTTTTCTGTTTTTTCTTAATTAAATCACTACTGCATGAGTGTACAAGTATTCAATTAGATATGTAAGTAAGTAAAAGGTGAGTTACTTTGTGTTGTTTTGTTTTGTTTTGTTTTTACAAATAATAGGGCCATCTATAATCTGCTGGAATAATTTGTCAAAACATACATGGAGGCCTTTGGACATCATCTTGTTCTGCGTATTAGCAAGGCACACAGTGGGCCTGGTGATCTCTCCTGGATTCCTGTCAGTCAGACCCCCCCCCGGATCCCTCAGGGTCCCTGAGGGAGTGCGAGGAGCGGGGCGTCACCTGAGAAAGGAGCTGCTTCCTCAGACTTGACTTGACTTCCGCCAGGGTTGACATTGGGTCATGATGGAGGATGTAACGTGGCTTTGATTGAAAAACATGTGAATGAAATTAATGATATTTAATCAAAATTATTAAATGAAATGAAATCTGAAAAACTGGATTTTATGTGACACATGTCAACAATTTCCTAACAACTCCCCTTTAATGTATTTTTTTTATTATCTTAGCAATTTTAACAAAAAAAAACCAAAACAAAAAAACACATGAAAACATTTTATTGGTAATAATTCATGCGATAGACCCCAGAATTAAAAATGAAGTTGGCTGTACAGCATGAGTTTGTGACAGGCCCAACAGTGGCTCGTTAAGGCTTTACACCCATATATGACAATAAGTTCAAAGTGTCGCATGTCCATTTGGCACTCAGTTAGGCTTGAAAAAGACAGCCATAGAAACAATAACATGTTAACTGCCTACATTGTTTGTCAGGACAAATTAGCCTATTGCTAGCCATTTTTTTAAATGTATTTTTATGACATACTTTTCTATGTGAATTTTTATTTTTTTTTACAGGGTGAAGAAGGCTAAACAGATGTAGGCTTAAGCAAATTCAAATTGTATGACTGAAAGCCCCAGGACAAATATGATAAGGGACTGTTTGTTATTTGGGGGGAAGGCAATTTTTAAGCACTGGGGAGAGACTTGTGTTTTTTATTTTGGCTTAGGGGAGGAGCCAACACAGTCTCAGTCTGAAGTCGTCAAAATCTGGCGTTTGGGCAGTGACTTGCGGCGTCAGACAGTGATGAAAAAAGGCGTTGGGGAAATGCAGCAGGACAAGAACTAAAGTTAAGGCCGCAAAAGTCCAAGTAGGGTGAGTGGGAGGGGTGGTGGATGGGTCCAACAAACACAAACCTTCACGCAGGACAGCGGTGTTTGCGTCCTGTAAGATTCCAAAGCCAAACCCCTGTTTTTGTTTTCCTGAACCTAAGCGTTACTTTTTGGATGCAAAAAAAAAGGTCAAATGCACTGTTGTACTGTCGTAGTGCTTTTATTTTGAAAGAGAAGGTATGTTAACAGTAAATTTCCCATGAAAACTGAAGTTTATCTTGAAAGAAGACAATGCATGTAGCAAGCAGAACCTGACAAAGCGTCCCAGAACATCAACAACCAACGCACCCAGAGTACCGTGCACAAACGTCGATATATGATGAGGTCTGAGTGAGAATGTGTTGGAGGAGCATACAGATTTACATAGCTGCATTTTGTATTTATTTTACTGATATTTTTTCAAAGCAAACATGTCTCACAAACCTGCCAGTGGGATTTTACTGTTGGACTATTAACTTATAATTATTTGCTTTACAATTACACAATTATGAAGCAGCTTTTCCTGACATTTGGGTATCCGGACTCTCTTTTTTTAATTGATTAATTAATTAATTAATTTATTTATTTTTACATGAAAAATTACTTTAGATTCAGAATCAGAAATACTTCATTGATCCTCGGGGAAATTGTGGTTCGTTAAAGTTGCTCTGTTGTAAAGCATAGAGAATTTATAGAAGTAGAAATAAGACGTATAAGGACAAAGTATGTATAAACATAAAAATACAATATGTGCAATATGCTACAGTGTTAACACTAGTATATTAATCAGTTCATTCATTTTTTTTCATACTTGCTTATCCTGTTGGGGGGTTGCACAGGGGCTGGAGCCTATCCCAGCTGACATTGGGTGAGAGGCAGGGTACACCCTGGACAGGTCACCAGACTATCACAGGGCTGACACATAGAGAGAGACAACCATTCACACTCACATTCACACCTATGGACAATTTGTCTTTGGACTGTGGGAGGAAGCTTGAGTACCCAGAGAAAACCCACGCTGACACGGAGAGAACATGCAAACTCTGCACAGAAGGGCTCCCCCACCATGGGGTTTGAACCAGGAACTCTCTTGCTATGAGGTGACAATGCTAACCACTGCACCATCTTGCTGCCACTAGTATGTTCAACATTTAAAGATATAAAATGTGTATAATGTTGTGAGTATGTAAAGTGTGTAATGAAAATATGTGCCTTATACCACGGTACAATGTATAAAACTAGCTTGTAAAGTTAGAAATATAAAAATATGTGTATAATGCTACAATGCACAACACAACATTTTTGTAGGAAAACATGCAAAAAAAAAAAAATCACCAATACTACACCATTCATCATAACCAGAAACTGTAAAACAAGAAATTACCATTGGTTTTTCAAATTTCCAACAGTCCCTAAACACAATATGTGGTACAAATGCTTCCACCAGAAAAAAACATTCACAAATCTGAGCTTAAATTAGTGATATTTCATCAAAATCACTTTTGTCTACAAAAAAGTACCAAAAATAAACCGTTAGGACGAACCAAAGAGTGAAAAATGAAGCTTTTTTCAACTCCAGGATTTTGGTTTCAACTTTTAACTTTCAACTTTCAAACATCAAAGGGTACGTTTTTAAAAATCCAACAACTAATTTATGGAGGAGGGAAGGTCATGCATTTTTCTCCAGTCACTCAGGGAGGCTCAAGAAATTTTTTATGTAGCTTCAAGGAGGATGGAAAAAAAAAAAAAAATCACACCCCAGCCACCCTGATAAATAAAGAACAGTCCCTAATTAAGCCTGAAAACCTTGGGAAGACTGTCAAATAGACCTCATAAGAATGTAGTCCTCTACATTTACTACTACTTGTGGTCAAACTGTGGTAAATGCTTGGTGTGGGGAGGTGAGGTCCACAAATGGTCCTTAATTGCTGCATTGACAACACCTGCTGTGCTCAGGTGTTTGATTAGGACCAGACCTCACCTTCTGCTCTGTCTCTAAAAGTGCCTGTGACGAGGAGAGTTCAGCATTTGCAGCACACTTCTGAGGCTCTCTGCCTGTGTGCAGGGTGTTTTCTTTGTTCCAATGGCGTGTGGAGAAAGCGGGGGCAGTAAGATTTTACTATGTTTAGGAATTTTAGTGGTTGCTAGTTCATTTTGCCATTGCACAAGACTGACAAGGCTTAAAGCATTGGATAGATTAAGAGGAAACTCGACCCTTAGCAAAGATCAAGCTGAAGGAGGTGATCTGCGCCATGGAAGACTCTTAATTGGGCAAAATTCATTGCAAGCTGATGAACTCAAAGGAACAAAGGCCACTGAAAACGTTCTGGATGTTGATACAGATTACCAAGAAGACATGGGTATGTAGAAGTGAAATTCTTATTGCAATCCTGCATGAAATACTGTTAATTGTGACTTAATATTCTGACGTCCTATGCATTCATTGAACACCTTTTTCACCTTAAGGCTTGTAGTTGAATGTGTGTATCACTGTTTAACGGTGGTGTACCTATTTGAATTTTTTGAAAGGTTGGGGGGAGCCCCAGCAACCTAAAGGACAGGTTAGTGGCGTTTCAAGGCCAAATTCAGAGACAGACAGCGCAGTAGTGGAACGACTCCTTAGAATGGAACCAAAGGTTGAATGCACAGGAGACTCCATGAAGCTTCAGGTTCAAGATGCTGCCTCTACCTGTGGATCTCTGTTCTTTGTGGACAGAGGTAAGTCTCATGGAGTCACAAGTGCCTTTATACTGCACACAATACTCGAGAGTTTGCAGAGCAGTTTCATGCACTTTTTTTAAAAATTCCTCCTTTCTGTTGCTTTAATTGCTCAGGAAGTCGCATGTCACCCCTGCCTCTGTCCAAGTTGCCATCAAGCTGCGGATACACTATCAAGTCAACACAGAGAGATTTGGTCTTGGTCGCACCTTACGATGGTTGCTTTGTCGCTCTTGAGGTGAGATGCCTTTCTCTGAAAGCACTGCACAACCTGAACCATGTACACGTGTAACATTTTCTTCCTGGTTTTAGGAGGATAGCTACATTCTTCCATTACGTTGGTGTGGGTTACCAGTGAGGATGTCATGCCCTTTGAAGAGGCAGTCTTCACCTAACCCTCCGATGGTCACCTGCCACGCTGAGGGCATGGTTGTGAAAACAACATGGACGGTCTCTGTTGCTGACCTTAACTTAAAATGTAAGTTTGTGTTTTTCTTAACTTTTCAGGATAAGTCAACCTTAAAGGCATAACTGCTGTGAAAGGTGTAACAAATGATGGCTACACCAGTTTGGTTGTGTTCCTTCTACTCAATGTTGGAATGATTACAGTGGGTAAAGTCTCTGAAACTCTTCAGTACAAAGCACACCCCAGGCAATGATGCAGCATAAAATTTTCTGGGCAGTGACGTTAAGTTGACCAGGGTCAGACACCAACATGGCTGTGCTTAATAGCTAATGCAGTCGTTTCATATTTCCTGCATATTCAGGCTGGGTTTGTGGATTTGGAGCTAAATGTTGTGCCTGGGGCATGTCATGTATTAATCATACTTGCTACCTGGAGGTTGGAAAAATGTTTTCTCCCTGTTCCAAAATCAAACCCTGAAAAAAGTAGGGTGGTCTAGCTAGCTACTGAAGATGTAGCCTACTGAAAGTATGAACATTGCTTGACTTCCCCCAGAGATCCCTTCTCGTCCAGGTGCTGGCAGTGGCACATGGGCGGAGCTAAACGCCATTCTGCACTCAGTGATGCCACACAGCTGGTTCAATATCAGCAAAGTTTCCCTTAATATTCATTATCTTCTGTGTCAATCAGCAGTAATGTGGTGGTTCACTTTTACACTGATCTGTAGCCTATAGTTCAGCTTTAGCTTCTAACTGTCTGTCTTTTTAACCTGCTGCTGAGTCACTTTGACATCCTGGATATATCCTTCAAACACAGACTGTAGACCCCTCTGCCTGCTTCTCTCTGGAATCACTATTTCATTTTTCCAAAAATGTGATTAATTCTTCAGGGACTGTAGTTAGTTACAGTGTGGGCTCCTTACTACTCCGACAGCTTGTTGGCGGGGCTTAGCAAAGGATCAATTAGCATATTTTCTGTTCAGTCTTTCAGGAAACTACTTGATTCCATAACTTCTCAGTTTTTCTAAAGTTTTGATTTTCTGAGTCTTAAGTGATGGGGCTAAACTTGGATTACTGAGGGTGTTGAAGCTGCTTCAGTTTGTCCAGTGATGGATGGATTAGATGGGCTTCTAATCAGGTTAAGAGTAGCTGCTACAGAAGTTGGGAGAACGGATATCTGCAGCGTAGCAAGTTATGACAACACGGCTCATTGGCATTTAATTTATTTTGAGGGAAAGAAATTTCTGCCCTGTGACTGTCTGTTTACCTTTTTTTGCAAATTGTCCCTTGCTGTAATGTATTGCGCAACAGTGAATGGCAACTGGGAGCCGCTGATGAAGGCATCAGCCAGATGTGGGTTCAGTGTGGTTGTACATCCTGAAGGTGTGGTCATCTCTGTTCGCTATGCACCCTGCCTAGAGAAAAAGGTATAGTATAAATTTGAATCTACAGATCCACCCCCCCCCCTTTTTTTATTTTATTTAAGTAAATGTTAAGTATAATTTCAACTTCTGTGTTTCAGGATGGAATGTACACCCTTGAATTGGCTGGAGATAGAGAAACCCAAATTTCCTGTCCATCACTGTCACCAGCTCAAACTGAACAGCCCAAAAAGCCTGTAAAAGGTTCAGTAACGCCAAGCAAAGTGGAGCATCCCTCCCTCCCTTCTCCGAAAAATCCAGCACAATCTGTTCTCCAGGTGCCGAAGATTCCAGAGCCAAAGGATGTCTATCAACCTCCATTACCTTCCTACCCCAATTTCTTTTACCCATTTCCTAGAAAACCAAACACGAATCCTGCACCTACTATACAGCCATCCCTACAAACTGTCCCTCCTGCAAAGCTGCCAGTGACTCCCAAGGGACAAGTGCCCCAACCATTCATTCCTTCACCATTTTATCCCTGGCCAGCCCAACCAGAAGTGCCTGTTGCGAGAGAGGGCAAAGATAACCCAATTATTGCTCCAATACTTCCTGAGCCCGAAGCCCCTCAGGGCCAAGTACACCAGCCATTCTACCCCTACCCCTTCTACCCTCAGCCAGTTCCTGAAAAGCCAACTGCTGCTCCAAAACCTCCACAGCCTGAAGCCCCTCAGGGCCAAGTACAGCAGCCATTCTACCCTCAGCCAAAGCCAGAAAAGCCAACTGCTGCTCCAAAACCTGAACCTGAAGCCCCTCAGGGCCAAGTACAGCAACCATTCTACCCATACCCCTTTCCCTTCTACCCTCAGCCAGAAAAGCCAACTACTGCTCCCAAACCTCCACAGCCTGAAGCCCCTCAGGGCCAAGTACAGCAACCATTCTACCCCTACCCCTTTCCCTTCTACCCTCAGCCAGAGCCTGAAAAGCCAACTGCTGCTCCAAAACCTCCACAGCCTGAAGCCCCTCAGGGCCAAGTACAGCAACCATTCTACCCCTACCCCTTCTACCCTCAGCCAGAGCCTGAAAAGCCAACTGCTGCTCCAAAACCTCCACAGCCTGAAGCCCCTCAGGGCCAAGTACAGCAGCCATTCTACCCTCAGCCAGAAAAGCCAACTGCTGCTCCCAAACCTCCACAGCCTGAAGCCCCTCAGGGCCAAGTACAGCAGCCATTCTACCCCTACCCCTTTCCCTTCTACCCCCAGCCAGAGCCAGAAAAGCCAACTGCTACTCCAAAACCTCCACAGCCTGAAGCCCCTCAGGGCCAAGTACAGCAACCATTCTACCCCTACCCCTTCTACCGTCAGCCAGAGCCTGAAAAGCCAACTGCTGCTCCAAAACCTGAACCTGAAGCCCCTCTGGGCCAAGTACAGCAGCCATTCTACCCTTGGCCAGAGCCTGAAAAGCCAACTGCTGCACCAGAGCCAGAAAAGTCATCTGCTGCTCCAAAACATCCACAGCCTGAAGCCCCTCAGGGTCAAGTACAGCAACCATTCTACCCCTACCCCTTCCCCTTCTACCCTCAGCCAGAAAAGCCAACTACTGCTCCAAAACCTCCACAGCCTGAAGCTCCTCGGGGCCAAGTACACAAGCCATTCTACCCCTTCTACCGTCAGCCAGCCCCTGAATATCAGCCAGCTGCTGTTCCAAAGCCCCCAGCAACAGAAACTCCTAAGGGACAAGAACAAAAACCTGCTTATCCACAAGACCCTCAACCAGAGACTCCATATATGCCACCTGTCTACTGCCCTCGGTTTTGCCCACCTGGATTTTCTAATTGCTGTCCACAAATTGCTTTTCATCAACATCTCCATCAAATAGTTCCTGCTGGTATTGGCAGTGAAAATGCACCTTTACACTATCCATTACTGCCATTCCTCCCTTCAAAGGTGTATAATGGGTTTGGCAATGGCTTGAGTTCTGCTCCTCCTTCTCAAATGCCAACTGAAGCTACCACAACTTCCACCTCTGCACCTACTTCATCTCAGTCCCTTCCATATGGAAATGAGAAGCAGCCACCAGATGGCAACCCTGCTGTACTCAATATTCTCAGCATGCCTAACAATCCTGAGCAGCCAATTTACCCTTATATTGTCCCAAACTCACTGTATCCTAACTGGCCATATCTGCTGCAAAATTCACAACACCATCCACCAGCTCACTACAATATGCCCTCTAAACCACAGACTCCAGGAAGTGAACCAGTAAATCCATTGCTACAGTATGAGCCACATAACCTACAGCCACCAAAGCAGCAAAATGGCCAACTACCGGCCAGTTTCATGCCTTATAATGGTCAGTATCTACAACAGCAGCAAAATCAACCGACAGCGAAGGAACTACAACCATCTAACCAAATTCCCAGTGACTCTAAAGAGCCAATGCCTCCTAAAGTCCAAAGTGAACTTGATCCTCTTCTGATCCCATACTACATGCTTCAAGATGATCAATCAAAAACTCAGGACAAGTCAACAACCCCAAACCCCTTGCAGCCATCTTGGAGTGCCTCAAGGAAATCCCCTAAACCTGAACAGACTGTACACCCCTATTCTGACCCAAAGAGTTATGTGCTGCTACAGCATGGCCCACCAGGTAGGGAGCCCAACAGGCTAAATGAATCTCCACTCCATTTCAGATACCCAGCTGGTGATGCAGACTTCCTGGCACAAAATCCTGCAAGGCAACACAGCGGTAAACCCCAACATCCTGAGAATTCAAAGCCCCCACATGAAAAACCTCAACACCCCAAACAGCCAGGGAAGGAAATATCCAGTCCCTTCCCTAATGTCAACTACATGCCAAGGTCTGGTGATAACTCGGATGTACCATTTTACTCTTTGAATGGCCCTCATTTTGCACCTTTGCCCCAGGACCCCTCTGTCAGCACAACACATTTAAATCCAAAATTCAAAGGCTTCTGGAGGCCTATGACACCCCTGGGCTCTGGCCAAAGGATTCAACCTCTTGTTCCTGGAAAGTCATTTAAACGAAGGAGCTCCACAGCTGACGACCAAGCAAAGGGTATGTTTATGTGATATATCTTTTTTTTTTTTTTTTTTTTAAAAACTTCTAATCCAATCTTTGGTACTAATGTGTGTCTCTTGCAGGACTGAACCAACCTATTCAGAGAGAAGTTGGAAATTGGAAGCCATAATGAGTTGCCTTCAATGTGAATAAACAGTTGAAACTTGAGACTATCAAGGGTTTTTTTTAATTTTCCGCAAGTAATCATAGGAAACTTCAGTTTCATCTGAGGATTGCGTTTTGTGAGGGGGGGGGGAGAACAAAATCTAAAGCTGGTGAGCAGTCAAAGAACTTTTTCTGGCTTGTTTAAAGCTGAAAGTTTACTTTCAGTCCTTGTTGGCATTATATCTGCTTTTTTAGGATCAAAAGGTGCATTGCCCTTGTTGAACTTATTTATCTTGCTTATTTTGCCTTGCCATGAACTGGTCCTTCCTGAACATTGACCCATCCATGTAAATACACTTACTAGAATTTCCATGGTTTAAGTACAATCCTAAAATCTTTGCACTCGTCTCTAAAAAGCTAATTTCCAAGTTTAGTTTGTACTGATACTTCTGACATTCATAGTTCAAAAGAAAAAAGCCTTTACCAAATGTATCTGCATTTTAAGGATAATGACTTTGATGAGAAACATCTAACAACCTGTTGTCCCTACAAACTGCCAGACCTTTGGATGTCAAAAGAATCTGTAAACATGTTTAAAATATTGATGGGACAAATTAGAGGAATACTTTTTTTTTTTTTTTTTTTGCCACTTTTTTGTATTTGTAGAAATGTCAATGGGTTCTCACAAATGCCATGGATGCGAGTCAACCCAACTGGCAAACAGTGCTTTGTTTCGCAATTGCCCTTAAAGATGTGGCATGAATGATTAAGTGAATTTGGGTAGCAGTACATTCATTCAAAATCTGTTGTGGAGATTATCGGTGTGTCCTCATTGAACCTGCAAAAGGCCATGGGTAACTATCTTTGACTGCTGCTATTAAAGGGGAAATCCAATGTTATTTCATTGGCCTAGGAAAATGTATCTGAACATGAGCTACTCTCTCAAAGCCAGAAACTACAGGAGAATGTCTCAAACTTGTGATGTCAACAAGTATAAAGGCTGGAGCTACTCCAGAGACAATGAATGGGAGCCTGATTTTGTAAACCCACAGAATGTTCTTTTTTATACCCAAATAAACGTTTTAAACATGTTTAAATTATGTACCCGTATTCTCAGAACATTCCCCTGGGTGCTCTCAGTGTCAGGAACATCTTTCCAAATTAATTGCCTGTTCTTGACAAAAACTTGACATTACAAATTTGAGTTTTAGCACTCTAGTTTTCGTATTTGTGAGTGCTGGTTATGCTGAACAATTTTATTGGACTTTCTTAGGCCATAGGAATAACGTATGAATTTGAAAAAGGGTGATGTGCTCAAGCAGAACGGTTTCAACATATTTTAAAGCAGTGGTTTCCATCTGGTCCAGCCACAGGGTCCAGATTTCTCCTTCGTCATAAGGTCCAAACTGTTTATTACATTCGACATCATACTTGTGTTTGGCCTTGTCATCAAGCTAGCTGGCTGCCTCTGTCAAGTAGCTGTCGATTAGTCACTCCCTTGACAGCAGAAAATGGCACTTCAAAATAAAAGCTCTGTGGTGGAAATTCACTGTACTTAAAAATAAAGTGTGTTTTTTACAAACATGACGAGTCACCTATGGAATACAGAATGGACCTGTGTCCCACCAGTTGGGAACCACAGTTTTAAAGGGTGCATGATGACCAAAAAGTAAGAACACAAAAAGCTTTGACTTGAGAAATTTATTCAGCAGCATTGAATACAATTTTTATCATCCATTTTTACATATATTTCAAGAGTTGTTTTGCAATGCTTAATGCCTGTGCGTGATTTAACAATTACAAATAATGGATATAGCTTAGTGTATCGGCGTTAGACAAGTTCATTTATCTACTATAGTCATAAATTACTCTAGTGCCAGTGTAGCTGAAGGCAGCATGAATAGAGAGTCTATGGGAACCAAATATTTAGAAGAACCTGATCCTTCCTGGACACACTGGCACAAGATTAATGGGGTCTACTTGAGCTGCAGGGTTGTCAGCAGGTGTGACAGGTACATCTCTCTTCACCACAGCAAGAGGAATCTCAGCACTGACTGAATCTGAGGAAGATCCCAAGTCTACAGGCGGAGCAGGATCTGCAGCAGTTGGATCGGCAGCCGGTGCGGCAGGATCTGCAGCAGGTGCAGCTGGATCGGCAGCAGGTACAGCAGCTGCACCGGCATCAACCACTGCAGGGACTACAGGCACAGTTTCAGCAGACTCTGCAGATTCTGCAGAGAGAAGGCTGCTCAGATGTGGGTTGTGGAGAGCGGTCAGTTTGTGGTGCCTCAGACCGTGCTTGGGAGACAGGCTGTCTTTGTGGACTTGGACCACTGGTGCAGTGCCATTGGCATCTACAGCAGGCATCTGAAAAAGTGTATGCATCAACAGAGGCTTAGGAGAAAACATCTATATAAATGTAAAGTTTGTAATGTATTTTTGTCGATCAAAAACTATTCAGAGAAGTTAAATGAAGTATTTTACCAGATTTACAAACATCTTGCAGCTCACTGTGTGATCATTGCTCAAACCTTTGGCAGTACAAAGACCACGTGACTGGTGGAGAGAAGAAAAACAACTCAGGGCTAAAAAAAAGTGCATATATTAAATTATCTCACTTTAAAAAGTTTTTCTCCTGGGAAACTATACTGATACTTTGTATACTTACAGCCATGGGGTCCTGCAGGGGCTCACAGACATCATCCAAGCAAATAGCCTCAACTACAACATATTCTGCACTATAGATCGGCCCACCAAACACAACCTGAAACAAGGTATCGAGAAGGATTTACATGAATTAAAACACGCAGGTGCATTCAATCTTGTAGGAAAAAAATCAGAACTGTATAGATCATGTTTGGGCCCACCTGTGATGTCACCCGTCCAACCTCTGCAAGAGTGTATGTTATGTTTCCAGTTATGTTGTTGAGGGTTACAAGAGAGGTTTGGACAAAGTCCAGCGCCATGGTGTCATTCAGGGGAAGGAGGATAGGACAGCCCGCGCAGAAGTCCTCTGTTGATTCTATGTTATCAGAGAAAGACACGTGCAGGTTTTATGTGTAGGATGACAGTTGTGTGGCATCTTTTGAACATGCGTGAGTCAGTGTGCAATCAGGAAGTTTTACCTTCTGTTTTACACTTGAATGCTGTGACAGTCAGAGCTCCGCCGACCTTCTTCAGCACCACATCACAGTCTCCTTCTACTGCCTGATTGGAGACGAAGAAGGACATTTTATATTTTCATTTGAAATTATAAAGTATGTTGACATTTGGTTGAATTCGCGTAGCTCCAGTATATGAAATTCAGGGTACTGATGGTACAGAGTCTCACCGTAAATATTTTTGGTCTGACTGTGCAATTGGCAAGAGGTGTGGGATCCAACACATGACAGTCTGTCTCCAGCAGGTCAAGTTCCAGCAGATATGTGTTGTCTCCATCAGGCTGAGGAGGGATAAAATAAAATACTTTTATTATTATTATGATCTGAATCTACTGCGTCAGACAGTTATTTGGCAGAATTCAGCTGTGTGTTGTCTGATTGCCACATAGACAAAAAACCCCGAAGCGAAATGTTCTGGTGGCATATTTGCATTTTGTTTCAAATTACAAAACGAAGACAAAAAGAAATAGAGCACAGTTGAAAAGTGGATTTTTAAATCTTTTCTTATGCAAATGTTTGCCTGCAGAGGCAACACACAGCAGCACTTAGAATGGGCCCCTGGGCGCAGATAGGCAAAAGACCTCGCCACCTCACCTACATAGGAACAAGACACACAGACTTTGGGGTGGTTTTATCTCTTTTTTTTTCTTTTTTTTTTACTGTTTTGTTTCTCTGTGGTAATTTTGTGTCTTTTTTGGTTGTTTAGTGTCTCTCTGAAGTCATTTAGTGTCTCTTAGAGGTCATTTAGTGTCTCTTTTGGTCATTTTGTGGTTATTTATTATCTCTGAAGTCATTCTGTCTCTTTTTTTGGTCGATTTTTGTCTCTTTATAGTAATTTTGTGTCTTCTTTGGCTTCTTTTTCTATGTATTTTAAGTCATCTGGTGTTGTTTTTGGTTGTTTTGTGTCTCTCTGAAGTCTTTTTGTGTATTTTTGGGGTCTTTTTGTGTCCCTGAAGTCATCTTGTTTCTTCTTGTGGTTCTTTCTTGCCTCTCTGAAGTCATTTTGTATCTTTGGTTGTTGTTTTTTTTGTCTCTTTTTGCAGTACATTTGTGTCATTTTGTTGTGTCTCTCATTTTGTGTCTGCTTTTTGTGGTTGTTTTGTGTCTCTGTGAAGTCATTATGTGTCCTCTTTGGTTGTTTTCTGTCTATTTTTAGTCATCTGGTGTCTTTTTTGGTTGTTTTGCATCTCTTTTTGCAGTACATTTGTGTCTTTTGGCAGTTCCCTTGCATGTCTTTGAAGTTGTTTTATTTTCTTCTGTAGTAATTTTGACTCTCACATTGGCCAGTACATGTTAATTTGAGTGACATTTTGCAGGTGAAGTAGGCTCCATTAGTAATCCACCCATGCTTAGTTGGATTGTGTCTTAATTAGGGTGCTAAAAATAACCACACACACACAATGTAAGAAAATATGTGCAAAGTTTAAGGAAAGTAAAGAGGCACCTTCACCTTAATGTACTAATTTGTGTATAATGTGCTACCTTATCTGAAATAATGCTCACATTTTACCTCATCTTTAAGCTCGGCAGGTTTTATAGGATGTGTTTTACCTATTCAAAGTCACACACATCACAATTCACAGTTTAATTTTTCAGATTATGTGAACCTGCTATCCAGTGGCCATGAGGAAATAAATGTGACTGTTTTGTTATCTCATGTTCCCTCAAAGTTTAAAAACAGGAGAAGAGAAGTAGAAATCTGTACAAATGTTTCTGCCTGTAACCACACAAACTCTACACCTGCTGACTTACCTGTGTATAGACCTTGATATCCTCGATCCTGTTCAGTACATACTTGTAGCCGTGAGCGTGCTGGCTGTTGAGGTAATCCTGAGCCACCAGAGCTGCCTCCTCTGCCTCAGGGGAGTCGCAGAGAGGTTGCACCTCATTGAGCTGAGCCCATACCCCCAGTAGTCCCAGAACCAACAAGATGCCGAGGAGCTTCATTTCTGCAAGAGATGCACAGGCGATCAGGACGTATCAGGAACGGTGAGGTAGAGCTGGTGCAGCCTGCAGGTGTTTATATCCTGTACTTTAAACAGGAAAACAGAGCCAAGTTAAACACCACGATCATCCCTCCTGTCTCCTGCGTCACACATGGGTCATACTCTGTTTTAGGATTGCTGCCAAAACAAATGGAAGCTGACAAAGTCTAGTGGGGGATGAGCAGTCTGAGTTTAAATCAGTGCTGATTCTATTTGTTTTTTTGGCGAGATATCTAAAAACATCTGACACTACCTGTGATTTCCAGTTTACAGCCGTGCCCACATCTGACACCAATGTTTCCTGAATTAAATATCATACAAAACATGTGAAGAGCTTCACATTCAAACACCCACAGGGCTATTGTGCAACCTGTCAGCATGGACTCAGTGACTTGCTCAGTGACACTTTACCAAAGAGGATATTTGCCAACAGGAAGGGCATAGTTTGGGGACACTCAATGCCGCTGCCCACATATTTGCTCGGAACCGTTTGCACAATACACTACTGTCGTTCCAGGTCAGGACAAGACTGCAAACACACTGATGAAAGAGTTATTTGTAAAAAGACAGTTTGAATATTTTTGTCTTTATTGTTTTGTTTTACTTTTCTATTTTTTAGATAAAAATGTTTCCAGTCTCTCCAGAATTCTTTCACGACTTTTACAGGAATATACCAAGTTTCATCCTGCTGCAAAAGGGCGAAGTATTCAGACACCTGAAGTGCACCTTTAACATTGATTTCAATTTCCGGTGTCCCTGCGTATTCTTAGTGCTGTGAGGTTTAGCAGACACTTTGAAATGTAGTCTGTTACTGAATACAAAATAGGTGCAGCTTTGTAAATGGCAATGTAATATACTGGATCACAAAAAATTTCATCTTATCTAAATACTTTTGGATTGCTTCAAAATCAAACATCAAAAATATTACATCCATCTATTCATCCGAGCGAAGCGCCCCAGACGTCCCTCTCCCCAGCAACACTTTCCAGCTCCTCCTGCGGGACCCGAGGCGTTCCCAGGCCAGATGAGATATATAATCCCTCCAGCATGTTCTGGGTCTGCCCCGGGGCCTCCTACCAGTGGGACGTGCACGAAACACCTCCAACGGGAGGATTCTCCTCCGAGAATTGCCACCTTAACGCGGTGGAGGGTTTGCGTGTCCCTGTGATCCTGGGAGATGTGTTGTCCTGGGCTAATAGCCCCTGGTAGTGGTCTTTTTTTCCTGTTCTTTGTTAGTGCACCTGATCTTATTGACTTGTTATTATTCGGTGCTATATTTCTCTAAACAAAACTGTTGCCAAGTAAAATAATTTAGAAACTTTGTTTGGACCTTCAAACACATTGAGAAACCCTACGTCACTCCGATGACGTGTTTAGGTAAAATGGGACATTCATTCAAATCTATTTATCAGTTCAGTCATTAACTCATTCAATCATTCATGTAACCTGTGGCTATTTCTTAAAGTATATTTACCAAATTTTCTGCCATGCTTTACCTGTTCTTTAGCTGACTGTTCCCTTGGTGCCATATCTTATCTTACTATATAATGACGAAAACTCTGTCTGTGTGTCTGTTCCACGTTTTTCTCCTCACTGATTTGGTCAATCCATGTGAAATTTGGCACAGTGGTAGAGGGTCATGGGAGGATGTGAATGAAGCAATATTACATCAATTGGCCAAAGGGGGGTGCTATCGCAACCGATTGAAATTGCAAACTTTGAATGGGCATATCTACTGACTGCCGACGACTTTTAAGGTGGAACGTTAACTTGTAATGTTAAGCAATGCATGAGGTGATGACATGAATCCATCAACACACCTTAAATTTCACTGTGACAACTTTGACCATTACTTTAGTTTTTATATGACATACACTTTTAGTAATGAGTGGATCTTCAAGCATTCATATATTAATTTCAGATGGGTTACGTGAACGGCATATATTCTAATCCTCACTCGGAGGGAAAAAAAGCATTGTGGACTGTTGTTCCTGTGGACTCCGGCAACACTAAACCCCTGAGCTTGCCTGAGAAGGACTAAATGCACAAACCCACTCGTTTTAAGTATCCCATGGAGAGAGACTCTCACTGCAGCCTGTTTTATTTTGTTCTGAAAATGTCAGCGCGCAGCCTCGTTCTGTGGATGATAAACGATGTGCAGACTTCCCTCTGTGTCACCGGTGATGAGGAAATACAGTGAGTGATGGACGGAGCAGTGAGTGACAACAACCCCGCCCACATTTAAGAGTACTGTTTGCAGTGGGTCTAGGTACCATGTCTGAAGGGTTCCATAGGTGCCATACTGAAAATGCTTGGTGGAAACGGGGCTACAGACTGTCTTGTATTCCCTCTGTTTTTATATATTTAAGTGTTCATATCAGTTCTTTTAAAAGTTGTTTTCATCTTTTGTCTGTTTTAATTTTTGACATGTAAGGCACCTTGTAAAGCGCTTTATACATGAAGATTATAATTTTTTTTTTTTTCTCATCACAAAATCAACATGCTGCATGGCTTTTCTTGCAAGTTCTGGGGCTAGTTCTTTTTAGTTAAACCTTATTTGTCCCATTTTACCTGATGTCCCATCTGACCTCACTTCACCCTACATAGAAATCGCTTTAATGTGAAATATATGAATCTCATTGGTCGGCGCAAGAGTGACGCAATCTACAGGCGACACTCTCAATGTGCAATGGATTGTATACATGTCACGATGCTAACTGCGCTGCAGGTTTAAAGGCTCAGACAGCCAAACGTTGTGTCTTAAATTAAAGGTACATTAATTCTCCAGAAGGCAGACAGGCTGGATTTTTATCACACATCAACCCGGAAGTGACATTGATACAGACGAGGCAGTGACGGTAAGAAAAAGTGGTCGTAGCTAACAGCTAGCATCTGTTAGCTTCAGTTGTTGTGTCAGTACCTCACGTTAGCTGTGTTAGCTAAATTAGCAAGGCTGTTTGAGTGGATACACGCGCCCAAAGAAATCATATCAGTAAAACTGTGAGCTGTGTGTGGTGTTAAAACCTGGGGGGAATTAAATACTAATGTTTACACTGTTAGAGTGAAACGAAGCTCCCAAGCTGCTGTGACTTAACCTAGCTGCATTGGTGGGGAAGTCTTCAGGTCCTTTACTCATGTAAAAGCAGCAATGCAACCATATAAAGGTACTAAGGTTAAAGTAAAAGTCCTGCTGTCCAAGCCTTACTTAAGTTCAAAAATGCATATTATTTGATTGTTATTCAATTCATTACAGTAGAACTTATTTTATACCAAAGGAAATTCTTGTGCCAGAGAATGTTTAGATTACAGTAACACTAAATACAGTTACCACAATTTAACGTTCACAACCAGAGCAACCAGTGCGTTCCCAGGTCAGGGTCGCTCACTGGGCCCAGTTTTAGAAACAACTGAGCAGTGGTTTTTAAACTATTTGTGCCCAAAGCGCTCCAAAGGGCAAGTCGAAATCTCAGGCACATCTGTATTTATATCTGTGCACAGTAGCTTCTATAATGTGTGTTATCACTCTTATCAGGACAGAAGATGATTAAAATAAGACAGGTAGCTTAGTGATGCTGTAAATAGACTGCACTTGTACAGCACCTTTCTTGCTTCCGACCACTCAAAGCGCTTTTACACTACTGAGTCACATTCACCCATTCACACACACATTCACACACTGGTGGCCGAGGCTACCGTACATGGTGCCACCTGCTACTCAGTCACCATTCACACGCTCTCACACACCGATGGAACAGCCATCAGGGGCGATTTGGGGTTCAGTATCCTGCCCAAGGATGGAGGAGTCGGGGTTGAGCAGCCGATCATCCTGCTCTGCCTCTGAGCCACAGCCGCCCAAAACTGTGTACTGACAGTTATTTTTTTCTCTGTTCTTTCGATGGTGGGTCGATCTATTGTCCCACTCATGGCTTACTCCGTTTAAATGTTATCATCCTCGCACTGGCTGCCAATCAGGGCTTTTGATGTGTCACACACTTATGATTCCCACGTGCGAACAGCGACAGATAGGTTCCCCATGAAGGTTTGTTAAATTGAATTAAATACATTTTTTAGCTAGAGTTTGCCAGTGTGCTGCGGCACACCGTTTGAGAACAACTGCAGTAGACGAGAGTATTAAATGTCTGGCAAAATATACAAATATACAGGATAAGAAGTGTTTTCAAGGAGGTTTTGACTGTGAACATGAAGCATAATTTTATCTTTGCAGCTGATAAAAAGGGAAGTGACCGGGTAACACTTTGTCTCAGCAGCTAGAACTCACTGAACTTTTGTGTTTGAATACTCAAATTTTGACACAAAGTGACCTTATTTGTCTAAATTCGGGGTAGGCGACCTTTGGCCCCGGCTGCAGCTCTCCAGTGTCCTCCTTGGCTGAGCTGTAACGTTGGCTGGCTCAGTGATGCTAGGTCACCTAGCAGTAGATGCACTTTTTTTTCTGTGCGGTGATGCGATTGGCGGGTGTAATTCAATAGAAAGAAAATAGTTCCTACATAAAACTGCTCACAACAAGGTCTGTGGATTATCTTGAGTAACCGGGTCATGATTTCTGGAAAGAGACATTGCTGTCGAGTTTTTCAAATGTACTTTTCTGGCACTTTGAGCACCACAAGATGAGTGCCATCTAGTTCCATTATATTGGTGAGAAGGCAGACATCTCTACAGCTGATATCTCCAACACTTAGCAACTCACACCAAAACAATCTAGATTGATAAACAGCACTACAGGCAAGAGGAAAAATATGTACTTACTATTAGGGTACAGGTATGTCACAATTATACTAAAGTGCAGTCATCAACTTTAATAACACATCCATTCTGTATTGCAGCAGACGTTTGGATTGTGCATCACTCTACTGAGGATGCCGCCAGAAGCAGGAATAAAAACAAGGACAGCTGAGTGAATCTTTTCAGCGTGTGGTTGAGCCTACAGCATCCAATAGAAGTACTCATCCTACACTGGCTCCACTGGTAGCAGCTCACCTGAAGATTCAGAGGAACCTGAATCTAAATCTGAAACAGTCATCAGAGACAGTGGACCATGACCTAGACAAAATAAAACCCTGTTTCAGCACTGCTGCTTATGAGGCCTCTGACTCTGCTGCTGCTCTTCCAGCAGCTGAAAGGATACTCATACCTCCACCTCACGTGACCCTCCCCTGTTTACTCTAATCGATTTCCCCAAGATGCACCGAACACAGAGCCACTGCAGAAAAGAAAAATACCTCAAGAGGAGAAAGGCATTCACGTCTTCAGTCAAGGGAGTTTCTCATTTCTCTAGGCGAGCCAAGAGACGCTTGTATTGTAAATTACAGCTTTGGATGTGGAGGAAGCGAAAGGAGAAATGCGGTGTAGTTATGTTCAGAGCAAGAAAAAGAGCTTGTGGGATCAGTGCCGGACCCTGCCTCAGCATAAAGACACAATCACAGAAAAATAAAGTCCCAGCACGCCACACGTCAGACCTGGAAAACGCAGTCAGATCACCAGCTCTTGTGTCACCTCCTGGATGTGATACTGGAGGTTCAGAGGACACGCTGAGAGAGGAGAATGGCCCGCTGAATTCATGTGAATCTGTAACTCCATCAGAAATTGCTTCTAGTTCCTCACAGAACCTGGTTACGGACACAAATATTTCTGCGGGTAACGTCAGTCAAACGGTGCCTACAGTGACAGTGCCGTCAGAGAAAACGGAAACTTTGGCACAGCTCAGTGAAATTACAGACCCTTTAAAACTTTCTGACACTGTCAAACCCCTGTTGACTTCAGACAGTGATGCACATGGCTTAACTGCACATTTTAAAGAACGAAGGGTGACGGCACCAGCCCAGAGGGTGGAGGCTGACGGCCCATCAGGACAATGCACTGCTGTCACAGACCAGGCTACAAACAGAGACACTGCTGAGAGAATCACCAGTAAAAAGACCTCTCATACTGATTTAAGTCTACTGACGAAAAACATCCATGGTACATCATTTTTCACTTTCATCAGTCTTTCCCATTATTTTTGGTTTTCATGTCTGTTTTTCGCAGCTCTTTGAGACAACACTGTTTCCATGTTTCTCCAGAATTTCTCGACGACTTCTACAGAACACACGGAAGTTTCATACCATTAAAAAAGAGCGACGTGTTGAGACATCTGAGGAGGAGGTTTAACACTGATTTCAGCGACAGGTAATGCCTACCAAACACTACATGAATTTAAAAATACTTTAAAAGACTCAAGTCTGACACCTTCTCACATCTAAAGACAAGATAAGTTTTTTAGTCACACACTATGAGGTTTTGCTAAGACTGTGGATTTGCAGGGTCACTAAAGCCCGGTTTCCACTGAGAAGTACGGTACAGTTCAGTTCGGTACGCTTTTTTCCCTGTTTCCACTGTGAAAAGTTGTGGATGTTACCAATGGAACCGTTCCGTACAGTCCCAATCTTTGGTCCCCCCTCTCTTGGGGTAACTAGTAGGGTTGTGCCGATGGGCGATCCGATCGCTCATCAGCGATAGAAGGGTTGTTTCACGATGTCTTTTTTAAATGACGATGCAATCGCGAGGTGTGGGGGGAGACAGCGCGTGTGGAGCATGCTGACGAGATCGAGGCTGAACGAGGCTGAGTGAGAGGAGACGGAGGGTGGGGGGGGGGGGTCAACGCTTCCGCCTGCTCGACACAAGCATACTCGGGCGTACTATAAGCGGAGCGGACTCTGCGAGGAATGTCCGCAGTCATTCGGGCTTTCATAGTCAAGCGCACTTCCACGTTGTAGTTTCCTGTAAAAATGTCCGTGAAAAATCCCCGCGATGGGAAAAATACATGCCAAGCAGTCACTGGTGCGCGGAGCGGAGTCCGCGCGGTCATAAAATCTGAATCTGAGCGGTGAACAAACCAAACAACACAATGTCAGGAGAAATTGAAAAGATATGCCGTCTATGTAAAGTCAACTTGCTGATTAAGGAGCCATTACATGTTCAAGAGTTTTATAAAGCTGCTCAAACGCCAAAGAGAGGCGGCGATGCGTAATGACCCCCCCCCCCCCCGGGCGATGACATCGTTCATCGGCGATTTCACTAGATGGCGATAGGACGATAGGATATGGACAAGATCGCCCAACTCTAGTAACTAGCACACAGATCTGGCACTAAAAGGTGGAGCTGTGAACACTGCATTCCTTTGATTGGTTGATAGCAGATGGTCACTCTGCTCCGGGCGGAGTTGTGGCTGGTTTTAACGCTCATGTAACCACTGTTCGTACTTATTTGTAGCAGATGTCATTTTGAAAACGTGTTCAGAGGCGGAGCATTCAGAGTGTTTAAACCCCGGACTCATTGCATTGTGTTTTTCTACCTGTGCAGGAAAAATTACATCTTCTCAGAGGTTACCAAATATGGAACTGCGATCGTTCAGAAGCCCGTTCCCTCCTTCCAGGTGGTCTACAAGAAGCACACACTGACACTGGATGACTTGTCCACACTGGCGGATCAGAACTGGCTCAACGACCAGGTCGTCATCTCACGCAGCAACAAGACGTTCAGTTTTTCATGCTTTGAGCGAAAAGATTAACATTTGTACGTTTTGTTTCTGTTTAAGGTCATGAATATGTACGGAGAATTGATTATGGAATCTGCCCATCACAAGGTAATCTTTAATTCTGTCTACCTACCTACCTACCTACCTACCTATATACCTACATACCTACCTACCTACTTATATACCTTCATTCCTACCTACCTACCTACCTACATACCTACCTACATACCTATATACCTTCATTCCTACCTACCTACCTACATACCTACCTACTTATATACCTTCATACCTACCTACCTATCTACATACCTACATACCTACCTACCTACTTATATACCTTCATTCCTACCTACCTACCTACCTACCTACTTATATACCTTCATACCTACCTACCTATCTACATACTTACATACCTATCTACATACCTACCTACCTACCTACCTATATACCTTCATACCTACCTACTTATATACCTTCATACCTACCTACATACCTACGTACCTACATACCTACCTACTTACCTACCTACCTACCTACCTACCTACATACCTACCTACCTATATACCTACTACCTACCTTCCTATCTACCTACCTACATACACACCTTCATACCTACCTACCTACCTACTTATATACCTACATACCTACCTCCCTACCTATATACCTTCATACCTACCTACATACATACATACATACATATATACTCACCTACATACATACCTACCTACCTACCTACCTATATACCTTCATACCTACCTTCCTATCTACATACCTATCTACATACCTACATACCTACCTATATACCTTCATACCTACCTACCTATCTACCTACTTACCTACCTATATACTCACCTACCTACCTACCTACCTACCTACCTACCTACCTACCTACCTTCTTATCTACATACCTACCTTCCTATCTACCTACCTATCGATAATCATATTTCATTTGTGTAATCTATTTCTCGGTCAGACGCAGTGACTCTCTGGAGACTCCCAGTGGATACAAGGACTTTTCCTAAAATGTTTAACTCTTTCTTTAGTTGGTCGATATACTTAAACATGATAACAATTTTGACCAGGCCTAGGTCTATTTTTCAAAGCTTACTCAATGTGTTGAGTGTCATAAACTCCAACTGGTCCAGAATTCAGCTGCCCATATTATTACTAGATCCCCCTCCCTAGATCACATCACTCCTGCTCTTCAGCAGCTTCACTGGCTTCCTGTTAAATATCACATCGATTTCAAGACTCTGCTTCTCACCTTTAAGGCCATTCATAATCAAGCCCCCTACTACCTGTCTGAACTCCTTCATATCTACACACCCTCCCGTACTCTTAGATCCTCTTCTGCAGTACAACTCACATCACCATCTGCCCACTTGACCACCATGGTTCAAGAGCCTTCAGCCGTTCTGCTCCCCGACCTCTAGAACTCTCTCCCCCACGACATTCACAATATTGACTCCGTTTCCAGTTTCAAATCCCGTCTGAAAACACACCTGTTCAAGCTGGCATATTCAATCTAAATTTTTGAATTCTAAAAGAGCTGCAGCAGTGTGAAGTGCAAATAGAAAGTAGAAGTGTAAAGAGAGTGTCAGACCTGTATCAGGGAAGTCAGAGCTAGTTAAAGGCTAAAATGAACAGATACATTTTTAGCTTTCTGTTAAAAATATTTAGCAAGCTAGCTTCCCTGATATCTATAGGTAGTGTGTTCCATAGCTTTGGAGTGTAACTAACAAAGGCTGCATCCCTGATCTTCTTCTGACTGTTTCTGGGAACCTCTGATAAACCAGCAGCAGATGATCTATGTGCTTTTGATTGCTTGCTCAAACTGTTTTTATCATTTGTTTGTTCTGTTTTTCCTTTGGGTATGAAATGTGCTATATCAATATAATTACCTTGCCTAGTATTAAAACCTATATTTTTTTAGTTTTACATTTTTTTCTCCTTTTGTCCCCCCACTCTTAGGTCCAATTCCTCAACAGCTTCTTCCACAGGCAGCTCATGACTAAAGGATATGATGGTGTTAAGAGGTGGACGAAGCAGGTCAGGTCTAAGATGATTTCTCAGTGTTTGTAGTCAGTCGGATAAAATCATAATAAGACATGACTGGCTCATCAAATGAAAAGAAAGCGGAGTGAGTGGCTTTAACTCCGTCTTTCTTGCACAGGTGGATTTGTTTTCTAAGAGTTTGCTTCTGGTGCCGATCCACCTGGAGGTTCACTGGTGTCTGGTCACAGCTGACATTGTCAAAAAGAAGATCTGCCTCTACGACTCTCAAGGGAACGCACTCCAGAAGGTTGCGAGGGTAATTTCATGTATTTCTTTGTCACTCTAAACAGTGTACACAAACATTTCAGTTGCTTTTCCTGCAGGTTGTTCTTAAACTGTTTTTCTTTGTGCTTTTACTTTTGATAGAACATCCTGAAATACTTGATGACAGAAGCAAAGGAGAAGAAGCGAGCAGATTTTGAACGAGGTTGGGCGGTGTCGTTCGATGAGGTATGTTCTGTTGGTGTTACAGCCCATAATGATACAAGCTGGTGACACAAAGGAACAAAACAGATGCTGACGTGATGTCTTGTCTCCCCCTGCTGTCCTTTTACAGAAAATCCCCCAACAGACCAATGAAAATGACTGCGGAGTTTTTGTCTTGGAGGTACCAACATGCTCCTCAAGCTTAAAGGGACAGTTCACCCCAAAATCAAAAATGCTTATTTCTCCTCTTATCTGTAGCACCATTTATCAGACTGGATAGTTTTGGTGTGAATTGCTGATTGTTGGAGATATCAGCCATAGCGATGTATATTCTTTTAAATATAATGGAACTAGATGGCACTCAGCTTGTGGTGCTCAAAGTGCCAAAAATACATTTGAAAAACTCAACATCAGTGTCTCTTTACAGAAATCATGACCTGGTTACTCAAGATGATCCACAGACCTTGTTGTGAGCAGTTTCATGTAGGAACTATTTTCTTTCTACCGAACTACACCTGAAAACCGAATCACTGCTCAGAAGGGAGTGTGCATCTACTCATGGACGAGAGCAGTGTTGGGCAGTAATGCGTTACTAGTAATAATATTAATTTTCCAGTAACAAGAAAAATCTTAGTAATATAACAGTTAATCACATCACATCAGCAGACTCATTTTAGTAATTGGCACACTGCGCTGGTATGTCACAAAGCAGCAAGATAGTTCAAAATACTTAGCTTAGTGGCTGGACATATTCCCATCACTTGGATTTTGTTGTGAGGAAAGATGACAAGAACACTGATGCTGCAGGTAGTTGGACTGAAACTCTTTCCACTGTGAAAAACACGTCCTCAGACCTCCGATCTGAAACACCTCGGCTACTACGACAGACCGCACCATAATGTGAAGCTCCAGGAAATACACCCCACCAAAGGTTAGCCGTCCTCTGCCACGGAAGTCGGCTGCAGCTCTACACTGGCTTAACAACCAAAACTGGATTTTAATCATGAACAGCTGCAGGCTACAAAGAAGTAATGAAGCTTGTGGTTGGATATGTTGTGTATGAAATGTTGCTCCAGGAGTGACTTTCCGTCTTTCAGGCAGAGCTTTGGGAAAATACCGATCTCAGGCAACCAAAAACCCCAGGTAAATGTAAGCTATCTAGCCTTAGCTACATGTAACGGTGATTACCCGGACATTAACAGAGAGGAACACATCTGAATTTGGGGAGATTTGCAATTACCAAGTGTAAAAAATCATCCAAGTAAATGTGATTATTTCCAGCCTCTGAATGTAAGCGTCTCCATCTCCCAAGCTAGCTTGCCAATTTGTAACACGCGTGCCCGACAGTTATGAAAATTAATTCAGGGATAATTGATTGATGGATTTTAAATCAGTAGAAGTGTGACAACAAAAGTAAGGTTGTAATGAGTTATTTGTTTTTGGAGTAACTGCAATTTTATTAGCAAGTGGTCACACTACTCATTACTGAGAAAAGTGAAATTATTACTAGTAATGCGTTACTGTGCTCCTCACAAGTCTTAAGCCCATGAGTAGATGCACGCTTCCTTCTGAGCGATGATACGATTGGTGGCTGTAGTTTAGTAGAAAGAAATGTGAAATATGAAACTGCTCACAACAAGGTCTGTGGATTATCTTGAGTAACTGGGTCATGATTTCTGGAAAGAGACATGACTATTGAGTTTCTTAAATGTATGTTTTTTGGTGCCTTGAGCACGACAAGCCAAGTGCCATCTAGTTGCATTTTATTGGAAAGAAGACGCACCATAACCTAAACAATCTAGACTGATAAATGACAGGTAAGAGGAAAAAAATATGTATTTTTGATTTTGGGGTGAACTGTCCCTTTAAGACGCACAACTTCAATCATTATGGCATCTGACTGTTTAAACTGATCACTCTGATTTCTGTCTCCTTCACAGTATTCAAGATGCCTCGCTCTTGCGAAACCTCTGCAGTTTTCACAGAAGGACATACCAAAGATTCGCAAGAGGATCTACAAAGAGCTCTGTGACTGTAAGCTCCACGAATACGGCTGACGACGATCTTACAGTTGTTTGTCTGTACTGTTTATAATTTGTGCTGCTTCTACTTTATGTAGGAAATCAACAGTCTGCAATTGTCTCTGTTCAGGGCCTCAGCAGCAGCTCTAGAGCAGCCACAGCTGACCCCTGTAGGAGTGTCTTATATCAGGTGCACTGTTCATGGTACATCATAATCTTTGTACGATTACTGTATTTATATGATGAATATTTAAACAGGCATGTTATTTAAGAAAACGTTCTTTATATCCCTGTTAGACCTTGACTTGGAGTTTACACATCTACAGTGCCCCAACAGAGCCTTATCAAATGGACTACCTGTGGAAATGGATATGATCTGTCACAGTCCTCGTTGTGTTTAGGTGTTAGAAATTTTCTAATGAATTAACACACTTCATTTGCACATTTTTTACGTCTAATTTTGCTTTGTTTGATATTTGGTTGCCTCAGAGTTTACCTGTTAGAATCTACAGAGCCCCCAAAAGGTGATGTTTTTTGTTTTGTGCGACACAAGTTAATTATCTTCTGAGAACAAGATAATTATCTTGTGCACATGAGTTATTATCGTTTGGGAACAAGTTATTATCTTGTGTGCACAAGTTATCTCATGGGAACAAGTTATCATCTTATGCGCACAAGTTAATTATCTTGTATGAACAAGTTATAATCGTGTGGGAACAAGTTAATTATCTTATGGGAACAAGTTATAATCGTGTGGGAACAAGTTAATTATCTTATGGGAACAAGTTATACATTTCTGGTAACAAGTTAATTATCCTGTGCACAGGCGTTACTGTCGTTTGGCAACAAGTTATTATCTTGAGCGCACAAGTTAATTATCTTGTGGGAACAAGTTGGCTATCTTGAGGGAAAGAGTTATTATTTTGTGGGAACAAGTTATTATCTTAAGTGCACAAGTTAATTATCTTGTAGGAACAAGTTACAATCGTGTGGGAACAAGTTAATTATCTTGTGGGAACAAGTTACAATCGTGTGGGAACAAGTTAATTATCTTGTAGGAACAAGTTATAATCGTGTGGGAACAAGTTAATTATCTTGTGGGAACAAGTTATACATTTCTGCAAACAAGTTAATTATCTTGTGCACACGTGTTACTATCATTTGGGAGCACAAGATAATTATCTTGTGGGAACAAGTTACAATTGTTTGGGAGCAAGTTATTTTCTTGTGTACAAGACAAGTTAACAAGTTAATTATCTTGTGGGAACAAGTTAATTATCTTGTGGGAACAAATCATTGTCTTGTGCTCACAATGTAATTATCTTGTGGGAACAAGTTGTTATCTGGTGCTCACAATGTAATAATCTTGTGGGAACAAATCATTGTCTTGTGCTCACAATGTAATTATCTTGTGGGAACAAGTTATTATCTTGTACTCACAATGTATTTATCTTGTGGGAACAAGTTTTTGTCTTGTGCTCACAATGTAATTATCTTGTGGGAACAAGTTATTGTCTTGTACTCACAATGTAGTTATCTTGTGGGAACAAGTTATTATCTTGTATCTTGTACTCACAATGTAGTTATCTTGTGGGAACAAGTTATTATCTTGTACTCACAATGTAGTTATCTTGTGGGAACAGTGTTGTTATCTTGTGGGGTGGGAACAAGTTCTAACTTTCTTTCTGCTTTAAGATGTTATTTTGTGTGCATTAATTGTTATTTTGTTCCCACACTATAATAAACTTGTGCGCACAAAAATTAAAAACAAACATTTTTTGGGACTTGAGGGGCTCTGTAAGCACCAGATGACTGAATAGGAGCTATATGTAGTTTGTTTGTAAAGAAAGTTGTTACACTGGAATTGGTGTCCAAGTAGTTATTTTTGTTTGCATTATAAATATATATATGTTGAAGTTTTAAATAAAAAACAGACGGTTTCCAAACATGTCACAGACTTTATTTTATGTTTGTATTGTACAGATTAGGTACTGTATGCACCACATGCAGAATAGCCTTCATCAGTTTATATCAGGATACGTGCACATTTGTAAATACATACTTTCCTAGCTACTACTATACTATGACTTTTTTATTACTTATTATCCTATCACTTTATTTATGCCAACCAATACTGTGACTTTTTGTCTGACATACAATACTGTGACTTTTTATTGCATTTTTACTTTTTTTTTTTACATACTATAGTACGACTTGTTTTTTTGACACATTACACTATGACTTTTATTTCATACACTCTATAATATGAAATAGATTTTTATCACATACTTAACTATAACTTTTTTTTAATGTACTATACCATGACTTTATGGACATACATTTTTTATGACACTTGATTTCTTTTTTATAACTTACTATGCTTTGACATTTTACATGACATACTACACTATGACTTTTTTTTTGACAGTGTCACAAAAAATAATGAAAAAGGTCAAAGAATGTATGACATTTTTTCGACATGTTATACTATGACTTAACGTTTTTATTCTACGTGCTATATGTTAACTTTTTTCCATCATGTTGTGCTATGACATTTCAAGTTTTTTCGACATGTTATACTATGACTTTTTTTTTCAACATGCCATACTATGTCTTTTTAACGATTTTTTCAAGATTCTATACTATGACTTTTTAAACATGTTCTGATCCTGCTATACTATGACTTTTTTTTCATCATTCTGTACAATAACGTTTTTAACAGTATTTTCGACATGCTATACTATGACATTTTTTTGTCATACCATACTCTGACTTTTTTTTTAACGTTTTTTTCGACATGCTATGCTATGACTTTTTTGAAACTGTTTTCTTGACATGCTATACTATGACATTTTAACTTTTTTCATCATACCATACTATGACTTTTTAAACATTTTTTTTCAACATACTATGCTATGACTTTTTTTCATGATACTACCCTGACTTTATTAACAGTTTTTTTCCAACATAGTAACCTAAAAATTCATAGTATAGAATGTCGTCCAAAATCATGAAAAAAGGTCATAGTATAGTATATCATCTGAAATCATGAAAAAAAAGTCATAGTATACTATGTCGTTTGAAATCATGACAAAAAGTCATTGTATGGTATGTAGTCTGA
Organism: Epinephelus moara; assembly: GCF_006386435.1. NCBI lineage: Eukaryota > Metazoa > Chordata > Actinopteri > Perciformes > Serranidae > Epinephelus > Epinephelus moara. The sequence goes on from NC_065526.1 coordinate 17,241,654, forward strand.
AATCACGGAAAAAAGTCATACTATAGTAAGCCGTACAAAATCATGAAAAAATGTCATAGAATAGCATGTCGTCCGAAATCATGAAGAAATGTCATAGTATAATATGTCGTCTGAAATCATGAAAAAAACATCATAGTAAAGTATGCTGTCAGAAATTATAAAAAAATGTCATAGTATAGTATGTTGTCTGAAATCATGAAAAAAAGTCATAGTATAGTATGTCATCCGAAATCATGAAAAAATGTCATAGTATAATATGTAGTCTTAAATTTTGAAAAAATGTCATAGTATAGTATGTTCTCCAAAATCATGAAAAAATGTCATAGTATAGTATGTCGTCCGAAATCATGAAAAAAAGTCATAGTGTAGTATGTCGTCTGAAATCATGAAAAAAAATCATAGTATAGTATGTAGTCTTAAATTTTGAAAAAATGTCATAGTATAGTATGTCGTCTGAAATCATGAAAACAAGTCATAGTATAGTATGTCGTCCAAAATCATGAAGAAATGTCATAGTATAGTATGTCGTCCGAAATAATGAAAAAAGCCATAGTATAGTATGTCGACCAAAATCATGAAAAAATGTCATACTATAGTATGTCGTTCGAAATCATGAAAAAAATGTCATAGTATAGTATGTCGTCCGAAATCATAAAAAATGTCATAGTATAGTATGTCGTCCGAAATCATGAAAACAAGTCATAGTATAGTATGTCGTCTGAAATCATGAAAAAAATTCATAGTATAGTATGTCGTCCGAAATCATGAAAAAAATGTCATAGTATAGTATGTAGTCTTAAATTATGAAAAAATGTCATAGTATAATATGTTCTCCAAAATCATGAAAAAATGTCATAGTATAGTATGTCATCCGAAATCATGAAAAAAAGTCATAGTATAGTATGTGGTCCAAAATCGTGAAAAAAGGTCATAGTATAGTATATCATCCGAAATCATGAAAACAAGTCATAGTATAGTATGTCGTTCGAAATCATGAAAAAAATGTCACAGTATAGTATGTCGTCTGAAATCATGAAAAAAAGTCATAGTATAGTATGTCGTCCGAAATCATAAAAAAATGTCATAGTATAGTATGTAGTCTGAAAACATGAAAAAATGTCATAGTATAGTATGTAGTCTTAAATTTTGAAAAAATGTCATAGTATAGTATGTCGTCCGAAATCATGAATAAAGCCATAGTATAGTATGTCGTCCAAAATCATGAAAAAAATGTCATAGTATAGTATGTCGTCCGAAATCATGAAAAAAATTCATACCATAGTATGTCGTCCGAAATCATGAAAAAAATGTCATAGTATAGTATGTAGTCTTAAATTATGAAAAAATGTCATAGTATAGTATGTTCTCCAAAATCATGAAAAAATGTCATAGTATAGTATGTTGTCCAAAATCGTGAAAAAATGTCATAGTATAGTATGTCGTCCGAAATCATGAAAAAAAGTCATGGTATAGTATGTCATCGGAAATCATGAAAACAAGTCATAGTATCGTATGTCGTTCGAAATCATGAAAAAAATGTCATA
>NC_065526.1:17243697-17244513 GCF_006386435.1 Epinephelus moara
TCGTTCGAAAACATAAAAAAAAAGGCATAGTATAATATGTNGTATAGTATGTCGTCCAAAATCATGAAAAAAGTCATAGTGTAGTATGTCGTCTGAAATCATGAAAAAATATCATAGTATAGTATGTAATCTTAAATCATGAAAAAAAAGTCATACTATAGTATGTAGTCTTAAATTATGAAAAAATGTCATAGTACAGTATGTCGTCCGAAATCATGAAAACAAGTCATAGTATAGTATGTCGTTCGAAAACATAAAAAAAATCATGAAAACAAGTCATAGTATAGTATGTCGTTCGAAAACATAAAAAAAAGGCATAGAATAATATGTCGTCCGAAATCATGAAAAAAAGTCACAGTATAGTATGTCGTCCGAAATCATGCAAAAAAGTCGTAGCATGGTATGTCGTCCGAAATCATGAAAAAAAGTCATAGTGTAGTATGTCGTCTGAAATCATAAAAAATGTCATAGTGTAGTATGTCGTCCAAAATCATGAAAAAAGTCATAGTGTAGTATGTCGTCTTAAATTATGAAAAAATGCCATAGTACAGTATGTCGTCCGAAATCATGAAAAAAGTCATAGTATAGTATGTCGTCTTAAATTATGAAAAAATGTCATAGTGTGGTATGTACTCTTAAATTAGGAAATAATGTCATAGTAAAGTATGTTGTCCGAAATCATGTAAAAATGTCATAGTGTAGTATGTATTCTTAAATTATGAAAAAATGTCATAGTATAGTATGTTGTCCAAAATCATTAAAAAAATGTCATAGTATAGTATGTCGTCCGAAATCATGAAAAAAAGTCATAGTATA
>NC_065526.1:17247833-17266207 GCF_006386435.1 Epinephelus moara
CTGAAATCATGAAAAAAGTCATAGTATAGTATGTCGTCTGAAATCATGACAAAAAGTCATAGTATAGTATGTCGTCTGAAATCATGAAAAATGTCATAGTGTAGTATGTCGTCCGAAATCATGAAAAAAAAGTCATAGTATAGTATGTCGTCTGAAATCATGAAAAAAGCCATAGTATAGTATGTCGCCTGAAATCATGAAAAAAGTCATAGTATAGTATGTCATCCGAAATCATGGAAAAAAGTCATAGTATAGTATGTCATCCGAAATCATGGAAAAAAGTCATAGTATAGTATGTCCTCTGAAATCATGAAAAGAGTCATACTATAGTATGTCGCCTGAAATCATGAAAAAAGTCATAGTATAGTATGTCATCCGAAATCATGAAAAAAGTCATAGTATAGTATGTCGTCTGAAATCATGAAAAAAGTCATAGTGTGGTATGTCGTCCGAAATCATGAAAAAAAGTCATGAGTATTTTAAGAGATATTTCAACACATTATAGCATGACTTTTCTGTGATAGATAGATTTTTCTTTTTGGATGACTTTCGATGAAATGTGTAACTGACTTTTTATGTCATGCTATAATCTACAGTTCTAATAGAAACATGTCTTCTAAGTTTCAAATAAAATCAGACAATTTTCAAACATTTTACAAAGTTTATTTTAGTTCTTCATCGTACAGATCAGGTACTGTATGCACTGCATGCAGAATAGCCTTCATCACTTCATTCTAGGATACATACACAACTTCTTAACTATAGACAGGTATTTTATTGATATGCAATAAATTATAACTGCATGTAAGTAGTGTCCCTGAACAGTTATAAAATATACACTGATTAGCAATCAGTGCTCCAGAGAAAAAGTGGAGATTTAAGGCACGAGACAAACTCTAATGTGTGGTTTTCAGTATGAGAACCAGATCAAACGTACATATATACTGTAACAAATATGGAGCAATATGTAATATTTATTACCAAATAAATCTGTTCACAACAGACACATTTCTATTACTGACCTTGTCAGTACACTAGATATAATTGAATATAGTGTCACACATATTGTATAGTTAGTGCAAGTGCAATTTTTTCCTGTCTCTTCTTGTGAACTCCTTTATAGAGGAGAGATCAGAAAAACAGTCATGGGGTTTCACCAAAAAATCAAAATTCATCCAAATAAATACATGAATAAATAAAATGGTCACAACAATCTCACTCATTTTAAAAGGATAGTTTGAATCTTTTAAAGTTGGGCTGTATGAGGTACTTATCAATAGTCAGTGTATTACCTACAGCAGATGGCAGTCTCTCCCTTTAAGATGAGTCAGCAGAGAAAGCTGAATTCTCCTTCTTCAATATAAAGCATCACAGACCAGCTGATTTGCTGTGTGCACGTTCTTGAAAACACATTACATGATTTTTGGGTACTACATTTAAAAATGTTCTCCAGTGTGACCTCTACTGCGAGCAAGTATAGTCCAGTTTGATCATAATCAACAATCAGGGGCCTAATCGTTGATGTGGAATCCCCACTCAATCTCCGGCTCATCGTCGAGGCGTATCACAAGGTAGGACACCAGCTGGAAGAGGTTCTGCCACAGGCCCAAGAAGAGGTACAGGTAGAAGTCACTGACGTCCATTTGGCAGTGTACTCCCGAGTGATTCATATCACACACGCACTCAAAACTGTTCACGTAGTTGACACAGAAGCCTCCATTCATACACGGGTCCGAGGCACATTCATCCACATCTTTCTCACACCTGAAAGGAAACGTAAGGACAGAGGGATTAGAGAACAAAAACAAGAGAGGCACCATGTAAAACATAATTCTAGTAAGTTAGGGTTATCTTTGACACTAAATAAATGAGCTCCTAAAGTTCTGAAAGGTGATGTTTTATATTTTGTCCCCAATAAACTGATGTTCAGAGCACAGAACTTTTATCTTTCCCCTAAGTGGCCACTGTGGTGGGACATTACAATAGTTGTGAAGGAAATCTTAAATCAGAGGTGTTTTGATGCCTGAGTGCCTTTTTATGGAGCCAGCTTAAAATTGACCACTGTGCAGAAACAGTACACACACTACGACTTTTGAAAGACTTTTTGTATGACATATTATACTAAGACTTTTTAATGGCTTTTTAAATGACATCATATAGTCCTACTATGACTTTTTTGACATACTATACTATGACATTTTTGACATTCTACACTATGACTTTTTTTTATATATATATACTATACTATGACCTTTTTCATATACTATGACTTTTTTGATATACTATACAATGACTTTTTTTCATATACTATGACTTTTTTGATATACTGACTTTTTTCATATACAGTACTATGACGTTTTTACATACTATACTATGACCTTTTTATGACATACTATATACTACGACTTTTTTCATATACAGTACTATGACTTTTTTTGCATACTATACTATGACATTTTTTGCATCCTGTACTATGACTTTTTATGACATACTATATACTATGACTTTTTTATGACATACTATATACTATGACTTTTTTATGACATACTATATACTACGACTTTTTCCATATACTATGACGTTTTTTCTTATACTATATCACTTTTTTCATATACTATGACTTTTTGATATACTACACTATGACTTTTTCATGACATATTGTACATACTATGACGTTTTTGATATACCATACTAAAACTTTCTTTGTGACATACTATACCCTGACTTTCTTGATATACCATACTATGACTTTTTTTTTAATGATATACTATACTATGACTTTTTCACGACACTCTTAATTACTTTTTTCATGATATGCTAAACTATGACTATTTTTACTTTTATAATTATTTGTTACATTGTTATTATCAAAATTGTGATGCTAGCAGCTTTAAGAATGGGCTCAGTTAGGTTTTTTCAACTTTTCCTGGGTGATCACCCTGATTTTAGGTCCCAGGATTCTCATGTGTAGAGGCATTTAAAATGAATTTCATGGAAATTCTGCAATGTTAAAAATCTAACAAATTATTATTTAAATTAATTTAATTTAAAAAATGTATCAAGGACATATCAAACATCAGATCTGAGTGGCCCTGTCTGGATATCTAGTGACCCCATGTGGAGCCAAGAGGTGCTGATCCCCAGGGTTGAGAAACCGTGAGGTCAGCAAAGAGGATTAAATATCATTATGCATGTCCTACCACTGTCCTGTGAAACCAGGCAGGCAGTAACAGGTGTTGTCTGCTTCAGAGCAGTTCCCTCCGTTAAAGCAGCTGTAGTTCCATCTCGTACCAGTGCAGGAGGATACAGGCAACTGAGGAAGTCTTAAGAAATAAAAGAACATGTCAATGCCTTCCAGTTTGGCACTGGTGGATTTAATATTTTCATACTTCAGGGAAACAATGGAAATGTGTTTATTTTGGTGTTTTATGTCAAAAAGCACTTACGGATTTGTCTCAATGTACCATGGGATTTCAGGAATTTTGTCCCTGTAAGAGACCAGTTTGTACATCAGTACAGCTCAGAGCTCATTAACCTGTTACATATGTGTGCTACTGTAAGTTTGGTGTCACAGAGATATTAACTGTCGATGCACTCACTCGCAGTACTGGCCCGTCAGATTCTGAGGGCAGAGGCACGAATAGCTCTGGAGACCTTTGAGGCATGTGGCACCGTCACTGCAATTGCTGTTTTCACACATATCCACCTCCAGCTCACACTGTTTACCGATGTACCCCGGCTCACACACACACTCAAATCCCCCACGTAGGTCGATGCAGTTGCCGTAGATGCAGGGGCTGGAGATGCAGGTGTCTGTTGGGTCTTGACACAGTGGCCCCGTCCACTCAGAGGGACACGTGCAGTGGTGCAGGTCAAACAGGTCCTCACACACACCCTCGTTCTTGCAGGGGTTAGGCGCACACACACTGGCTCCCCAGCAGCCGTATTGTGGGGTAGCATCGCTGTTTATCCTCATAAACTGCTCCTCCTGAGGTCTGGGCAGGTTCAACTCTGTGTCCAGGTGGAAAGGAAGAGGAAGGCCTCCAATCTCCACTGGGCCCAGACAGCCAGACAGGTTCACTCCAGCGTCCAGGCTCAGTCCCCCCAGGAAGATGTCTGCTCCCTCCCTGAGAAAATCCAGGTCCTCTGCAGCTGTTTTGGACATGCTTGGCTCCCTCACGCCTCCGTCCACAGCCATGATCCACTTGGAGGTCGGGAGCGTCTGGTTCTCTATGCTGAGCTCCACAGTGTGCCACTCTCCATCACTGACTGGACCCTGGCTTTGAACTGTCACCCTGCGGGGATCCTTGTCAGCCCCAGACTGGAGCTCCATGACCACATGAGAGTCCAGGAGGGAGATGGTGAGGTAGTCTGAGTCCTTCTGTGCATGTAGTAAGGTGGCAGTGGACTGTCTTGTGCGGAAGCTGAGGGTGACAGTACTGAGGCTGCGCCTAATCTTTCCGTTGCTCCGACAGTGCAAAATGCTGCTGTCAGCCCGAAATGTCACATTAGACAAACCTGAAGGAGAGAAATGGAAGAAGTTCATGAATTGAAATTAAATTTTACTATTCATTTAAGTCATTTCAGTGTCAAGATGTAGTTCCAGTTCTTAACATAATTATCCCTGTTGGACATTAAAGCCTCTGAAAACCTGAAAAAAGTCACTTAATACCACTCTGTAATGCAGATACTGCCCTCTCTGGTTAAACGTTTCAAGTCTGCTGCATTTCTAACCATGCCCAAGGGTGATGTCATGGTGTCCTAAAGTACACCTGGGGTGCATTCAGCCCTGATAAAATGTAGCAAAATGTTTATTTAAATGGAAATGGTGGTGCGTTGAACACCCTTTTGTGTTATGCCAACACACTGCCTTTTAATATGGTGGCGTTTATTCACTTCAAATCAAAAGGGCTTTATCAGTGTGGGAAACAGGTTTACACTGCCAAAGCAAGTGTGAAATAAAAATAAAAAATGTACAGAAAAAAAGATGTACTACATAATTATTTTTATTCATCTCACTGAGTAACACCTCTGACACCCACCAAACAAGGAAAAGCGTATCTTTTTATAGAGGCATGCCCTCTACAAGCCAAAAGATGTACAGCATTAACATGGAAAACTGGAATACTACAGTTCAGACAGAAGCCAGACTATCACAGGGCTGACACATAGAGACAGACAACCATTCACACTCACATTCACACCTACGGACAATTTAGAGTCATCAATTAACCTGCATGTCTTTGAACTGTGGGAGGAAGCCGGAGTACCTCAAGAAAACCCACGCTGACACAGGGAGAACTGGCAAACTCCACATAGAGGGGCCCCCCCACCCTGAATCTGAACCAGGAACTCTCTTGCTGTGAGGCGACAATACTAACCACTGGACCACCGTACCACTTCAAACCGCTGAGACAAGCATGGACCAAAATATAAATACAGAGATGTGTAATTACCAAAACTGTTCCAGCTATGGCAAAACGCTGTATTCATGTAGGTACCCAGCAGTCACAGTATGAAGCTAATTAAAAAATATGTTTTCATGGTCTTTAAACTTTTTAATCATGACATTTTAAAATATTACTGTCTGTTAAAGTGCAAAACAGACAAAACAAACTGTAATTAAACTGCACAGTGTCATTGGTGTCGATATAACATCCAGGAATCCACAAAAAACGCCTCTAAGGCCTCTAACGTGTTGGTAATAATACAAAGAGAAAAAGAGGAGAGGAGAAATGGGGCCTTTGAATGCATAGAAGTGAGGTAAGTTAATATGCTACATGTGTGTACAAATACAGCCACTCAATGGCCTGAAAAACACACGCACAAAATAAGACTTTGGCAGCTACTCTGGCTCATCGGCTTCCCTCCTCTTCCCTGTGTGAACATGTGACATCTCCAGGAGGACTTGTCATCATAAACTTCCACAGGCATGTAGACTTAATCTGAGCAGGGATTAGCACGTCTTAGAGGAATCCTGTGCAGGATCCCTGCCTCAACTCTGTTCCCTTCTGTAATCAGCCACGTTGTAATTAATCAGCGCTGCACCGGTGAGACCGCACAGAGTCCCTGCAGTGGATACAAACCGAGATCAGAAATGGGCTAATGTAATGAAAGGCTCACACGTTTACTATAGATCCTTTTCTAGGCAATGTTTTTACATGAAAGTGGCTGCTCACATTAAACTATTAAACTAAATATAGCAGAAATCCTATTTTTGGTCATTCTTCGAGAGTCTCTGTGTGTTTAAAGAAGAAATAGACAAGTTTTTTTATTTAACTTATCATTATGAAGTAAATATTGATTGCGCATTGTAATGACTACAGTATAATGACACCATCTGTGTCTAGACTGATCCCTATGAGGCTCACTTTCACTATGCAGTTCTGTTTGTTGCCAGCTACAATCTACCGAGAAAATGTAGGCTTGATTTACGGCACAGAAGAAGTGCATCAACTGGGGCTGCTTGATTATGGCAAAAATCATCATAGGACTTTAGGGGCTCCATAAACTTCAAATATAACTCAACTGAAAAACATAGAGACCCTGTGCTGTTGGCAGAGGAGCTGTAGACTGTGATCACTCTGAGCGGCATAAATGGAAATAAATCACAATATAAATATGTTGAAATATATATCTCACTTTTTTTCTGATGGTCTTAATAAGGTTGCTAAATTTGTTGCTCGTCGCGATTAGTGATAAAGTCACTAAGAGGGTCTGAAAAGTCACTAAATCCCGCAAGAACGACACCAAACTGGCAACACCGAGCACACTGCTGTGAAGGTAGTGGGTATGCTAGATTTATAACACGAGAAGAAACAAGAGCATCGTGAAATGGAAATCTAATAGTCGTTTTATTTTGATTATCTTGTTCTGAGAATTGTTGGAAGCCAAAGTCACAATTGAAAATAAAATCTGATTAACTGCTCAGCCCTGGTATCAACCACTGCACAACCAAAACAGGAAGAGGTAGCTATCGGTAGCTAGCTTGTTCTTTGCAGTTACAATTCCCAGTAGCAGAAATGACATGAGGTGGATAAACTAATGTAACTGTGGAAACTATGGTAGTTGCTGAGCTCAGAAGAAAACAGAAAGGGATCCAGTTGTCTTTGCGACAGTGCCGCCAACAATCATACCACTTGGAAATGCTGGGGGACACACCAAGTCCACCACGTTCAATGTTGGGTTGTCGGTAAGCGTCTATCGTCCTATTTTTTGTGGTGTGTCCCGCACCGTTGGCACTACTCGGCTTTTGTCAGCTGATTCATTGTGTCGAGTCAGCATTGAACCTAGCAGAGCCTGTCAGTGAGAGAAATCACTCTGATTGGCGGTTCAGCTCAGCGCGCGAAAAGAGAAACTGAAGTGAGGAAAGTAAACAAACAGCATAAGAGCAATGATTCCCAACTGATTCCCGACTGTCACTCGCAAACGTGTCAAGATTGTCAAAAATACACTTGTTTATTGAGGTACAGTGAATTTCTCGCACAGAGATTTTATTTTGAAGTGCTATCTCCTGCTGTAGAGTGAGTGACTAACGGACAGCTACTTGACAGAGACAGCAAACTAGCCCGATGACATGGCCAAACGTAAACATGATGCTGAAAAAACTGTGTGGACCTTGACCTGATGACTAAGGAGAAATTAGGACCCTCTGGCTGGACCAGTTGGGAACCACTGACTCAAGAGGGTGTGACATCAAGACTAACTTGTTATATTAAGGTTGTTTTTAAGCCATTGATCCCTTTAGCAGAAATGGCTTGTAAATTTTTGTGTATTGCTGACTGCTTAACCATCGTTTTGAAACCGCCCTGTGGGTCTTCCAATTTCCCTTTTTGATTGCAGACCACCGTCGCCTGATGGTGTGGAGTTATTTCCTCTCTTGCAAATGCAGAGCATATGTGCTAGTTGGCCATCGGCTGGAGTCTTTTTCCAAGACGGAGGTCACGTGAGGCAATGCAACAGTCTGCCCGCGTCGCCACTAGTTCTTAGATGATGCTTTGGTGTGTCTGGATCTTAGGACAGGAATAGTACAACAACAGATCATCATGTCAGGACACTTACACTCAAAGCCCTGAGAGCGGGGTTGACAAACAGCAGTGGCGGGACAGGGAGACAGCTCACACCATTTCACCTCCTCACAGCGCTGCCCTGCGGTGTTGGGGGGGCAGTTACAGATGAAATCGTCCCACATGGAGTAACACACTCCCCCGTTGAGACAGGGTTTGACCTGGTGAGGAGAAAACAACCCAAATAAATCATGTCTATCCTCCTCTAAGTTCTACAGTGTCCTCACTTGTTATGGGTGCAGATAAGCAGTAAAAATGTGTCACTAGCTCATTAAGGACGATGTGCTGAACATGATAGCACTGATATAACTCACAGCACAGGCATTGTCACTGCTGCATCCTTGTGCGACGTTGACGAGTTGCTTCAGGCTGTAAGATTCTACAGGACTTGCAATGGGATAAAACTGCAGCCGTTTGCTGTTAATCCTCAGATCCTGAACACATCCCTTAAAGTAGCCACCGAACGAAGCAGAGGCCCTTGAGTCTGGAAGCCCCCCAGCGAAAACCAGATCCCCAGGATGTACCTGGGTGTACCTGATGGGCATGGATCCCTGGCTCTGGGCTGACTGGAACAACGTGGCTGCCATTCCTTCCAACTTCACAGTCACCAAATGGAAATGCCCGTCGCTGACCGCACCCCGACCAACGAGGGTCTCAAAGTTGTTGACCTGAACTGTGACCCTGCCCTCTTCCAGCCACAGACGGAGGTACTGGCTGGTGCTGTTGGCCAGGATGAGGAGCAGGCCGCTGGACTGTCTGGTGCGAATGAACATGGATATAGTCACAGCGTCTCCTGGGTCATCGTCCAGTGAGAAGGAAGCATAACTCTCCATGTCTTTGCTTCCAAACCTTGCCGTGATATACTCTGCATGGGTACAGGGAAGAGACAGAAAAGCAATAAAAGTCAAACAAAACCTGATGAAAATTACATCGTAAAGGAACAGTATGACATTTTGGAAAATATGCTAGAGCAGTGGTTCCCAACTGGTCCAGCCACAGGGTCCAGATTTCTCCTTAGTCATTAGTTCGAGGTCCAACAGTTTAATATTTTCAGCATCATGCTTGTGTATTGCCATGATGTTGAGGTAGTTTGCTGTCTCTGTCAAGTAGCCGTTGAAAGTCACTCAATCTACAGCAGAAAACAGCTCTAAAAATTCAAATCTCTGTGCTAGAAATTTACTGTACTTAAAAATAATGTGTTTTTTTTAACACATTTTTACATTAAGAATAGACTCTGAACCCACTTTTGGACCTCAACCCACCAGTTGGGAACCACCACGCACAGGTACAGTAAGTAGCACGCCTTGGCAACTTGGGATACAAGAGCTGAGTTTAAGCACACAAGACAAGAAGTGACAAGAAATCTATGACAATTAGTGGCTCTTATCCTGCATTCTTCATTTTACTCCCCCAATGATCAATCATCAAACTCCTTCCCCTTTAGTTAGTTAATCATTGAAAAGCTGACAAATGGAGTAAGAAATGGTTACAGGATCCACACCTAGTGAAACTGGCAGAGGTGGGGAAAGAGAAGACATTTAAGTTAGACTTCAATTTGATTGTTCTGTTTTCCTGTTGTTAAACACGGTCCCCAATGACCTTCACGAATTCAATATAACACAGGGTGAGTAGTTAAAATACACACTGTCATTTTGTGGATGAAATATTCCTTTAAGTGAATAAAACTCAATTTAGTATCAGTGTAACTTAATAAAAGCTTGTTTTGATAGACAGGTGAGGTTATGCACTATTCCCAGCATTGTTTCGATGAAGAGTGCTCTCTGTTCATTGAAAAGAAGAAGCTGCTGAGGAAACCAGCTGACGGAAATTGCTCTGCGTGGCGTGAGTCAAGGGAAGTTGTGCCAGGTGAGCTGCTGAAACCCACGTTTTTTTAATCCTCAGCCCAGGTGTTGCTGCATGCCTCCTGATTGCATGACCGCGTGGCTGAACATGGTGCTATTTGTGCTGGCTCTGTAAGCTCCTTTAAAGTCTGCTGGCTAATTTTATCATCCTGCTGGGTGGCTGGCTGACTTTGAGCAAATCATTGAGACTTCTGCACTGAGGAGACTAAAGTTGAACTTGACTTAACCTTTACCTGTTGTTACAGCATTTCTCCTTGTAATTCTGTCTGAAGACGTGCCATTTAAATGCAGGTGATGTAGAAATACTCCACACGCACAGCATTTCAAAGTCAGCCAAAACATGTCTAGATATATCTGTTCACATATCTGCTCACACAGTTAAGCATATTGTTGAATGCAAATCTAATCCTCATTTAAAACATATAACACCTTAAGCAATGGGAAGTTAAAGGAAAAACAGCTTAGTATGTTTCGAAAAAGAATGGGTGGCTGGAGAGTTTTGAAAATCTGAGAGGAAAATACAAATTTGGAACACATGAATTTTATATATACCTGCAATTAAGGGAATATTAAAAAAGGGAAATCAAATCAGATTCTTCTAAGGAGGTGAATGGTGTTATCTGAATCCTAATTAAAGCACATCAGGAAAGTAACATAATAATTATTTCAGCATTATATTGTTGAAGGAATGACTTGAACGACTCGAGGTCAGTCTCACAGCCTTAGCGGGTTTATTAAAGACACAACTTACAACTTCACACACCGCAACAACGAGGCGGCCACGCAGAACAGTACACCAAACATTGTTATACTCCTCCTTAGATAGACATCATGCCTAACCTTCCGTGTGTGTGTGTGTGTGATTTCCATTCAGGGTTGTTCAATCTAAGTAAACTTGTTTTGCTGACCTTAACCGTCAGACATTTCTGGACCTTATTGCCACCACAATATCAAGGGCTGAACACAAATGACAAACATTTAACTTAGGGCGCATTCACACCAGGATAGTCCGGGGGACTCGGTTCAATTGGGAGGGGAATGCTGAAAAATTTCACACCTTCATTTGGTTCGATTCACTTTCACACTGGACTTTTTAAACTGCCTGGACAACGTCACGCAATTACAACAGCAGGTCGTTTGGGGGCGGCATTGCCCCAAAACGACCACTGACCAGAAAGGAAAAAAGCATGAGGAAGAAGAAAACCCGGCTCACTGATTGGCCAGGACTGAAAACAGAAATCCATTGTGGGTAGCAACAAGCAACTGCGATATATAGTCCTCTGACCATATATCAATAAGCGCCTGCACCTCCTCACTACTCCACGTCTGCCCACAAGAAATTTTCCAACTTTTTCTTTTTTTTACCTCTGCTTTTCCTCGTTTTTTTACTACCCAAAATGCGCTGCGCTCTACGTCACTTCCTCTCTTTAGTTTGCTGGATAGTCCGTTTGCATTTCCCACTGTAAGTGAACCGCACCAGGGTTCACTTGCAAGTGAACAGATACCCCCAGTTTTCAAGCGGACCAGGGTTCACTCGTTTGGTCCGCACCAGAGTTCGAATGAGCATTCACACCACTCCAAACGAACTGAACTATCCATGGAAGCGGACCAGGGTTCGTTTAAAGCGGACCAAATGAAGCCAGTGTGAATGCGTCCTTAATATTTCAAGGTGAAATAGGAGAAAAAAAAGGTGGATTTCACATTATTGATGTCTATTTGATGGTATAAGTATTTATTAATTTAGTGTTGGAACGACCCCCTCGCAAACACTGATTCGTTTTACCTGCCTTACTGTTGTATGTTTGGTGAGATGACAATTAAAGCCCGATTTGATTTGATTTGATTTGAAGATTGGCATAACGTGGAAGATACACCACTCAACCACTATTTCGCGAATTCTCATGCAAGAATCTGATTGGTTCCTTTGTTACACTGACATCGAAAAGTTAGCATCTCCATAGTTGCCAGAAATGTTTCCAATCTCATGTTTTTTGGAAATCTGAGAAAATAACTGTATTTTGGGAAACGGTATGTAAAGAGCTTCAGCACATACTAGGATATGTATGTGCTTAAACAGTTGTTTGGTGCTTTATCTCTGAAGAAAATGTTACTGCTAGTGATAGATATTTGATCAAAATATTGCTAGTAACAAGCAAGAAAGCTATCACTAGGAACTGGGGTAAAGACACACCACCAATGAAGGACCAATGGCTAACAACTGTGGAAGAAATCTTTTTAGTGGAGAAACTGACACACATACTGAGACAACAAGAAGCATAACTAGAAAGAAAACAGGGAAAATTGATTCTATACAAGACTCTAAAAGACAACACTGGACTGGAATAATAATCAATAGATGCACTAATCCGTAAGGCTGTAAAAATGTGTATTTACCCAAGCAGTTTTTGTTTATTTTTCCAACTATTTTCTTATTTTCTTAAACTGTTGTAACTGTTGTAACTGACATGTCAATGTCAAAAATTGTATTAATAAGTGAAAAAAAACATATAACGCCAATGAGACCAACACTCTCAAAGCAATATGCACATAAGCAGACACATCATAAATCCAATTCATCAAACAAACAAACTTCAAATCAGGGCAGCAGCTCCTGGGTTCACAGCAAAGTAAAATTACTGTTTTTGTCAATGGAGTCTGGCTTGGAAGAGAACATAGATGAGTTTTACTCTCCATTCAGTTCGCCGTCAGAAACAGCTGTCTGTTTGGGAAGTACTGAGCATTTGACTGGATAAATGAGACTTGATTTACAAGTTGTGTGAGAGTTTGAAAACAGTTGTTTTGATATAGTTTTGCTGTTGTTAAATGTGGACCCCTATGACTTCAATTCATTTTCTCAGTTTTTGGATTTTTTGTTCACCATGGAGGCATGCAAGAAACATTTTTCTTCACAAACTCAGGGTCACATGAGGCGAGTAACTGATATACAGATGGTCATTTGGGGGGGAAGAAGTATTCCTTTAAGTTTGCTCAGGTTTTCTTAGAGGATAGAGGCAAAAAGGAAAAGAAGATTTGGGGAACTGAACCACAGCATTGGTTGCATTTATAATGAATATTTTTGTAATAATAATAATGATAATATTAAATTAGAAAATAGTGTGCAGTGGTGCTGGTGTGTGTTTATGTCTTACCCTCTGCACAGTTGTTCCCTTCATAAGGCCTGTGGCACTCACACATGTAGCTCCTCCAGCCCTGGCTCACACAGCGCCCTCGGTTCTGACACGGGCTGTCGTCGCACTTGTCTTTGTCGCTGCATCCCACAGTGATGTTTTCCTGGGCGTCTGAATCTTCTGACACAGTAGCAGGCAGCACCAAGTGTGAGTCCACAAACACATCTCTGAAGCAGCCCAGAAAAGCAGGCGGGTAGTCTGCTTCATCTGCTGCTCTGCCCGAACCCCAGCTCCCCCCGACTGCCCCTATGAAGAGGCTCTGACGAACTGTTCCTGGCTCTGGGAGAGTAGAAGCATTCTCAAGCAGCTGGACTTCAGTGCTGGAGTCTTTGGTGCAGCTTCCTTCAGTGCAGAGCAGCCTGATGAGGCTGACCACACCGCCCAGTGATGCTTCCACCATGTGCCACATGTTGTTGGACAGGTACTCCGGCAGCTCCTGAACCAGTGTGCTGGAGCCTTGACCTCTCAGGCTGCGGAGGCAGAGATGCCCATCCATCAGTTCGATGCTGAGGAGCAGGTCGTCCACTCTGCGCTGCAGAAGAGTGCCGACCGGTCTCGTCGTCTTGAAACTGAATGTCACATTAAGAGGAGCCTCTGGGTCTAGAAGCTTGGTCTCTATGTACATGTAGCCTCTGGACTCAAATGAGAAGACTGTGGGGGTCTGGCATTTAGGGCCTGTGAAGCCAGCAAGGCAGATGCATGTAAAAGTGTGCTGATCATTGATAAGTAAGGGAGAGCATATTCCTCCATTCTCACATTGGTTACCATCACAGCCTAAAAGTGCAGTTGTGCAGTTCTCGCCCCCAAACAGGCGCCCGTTTTGGCTTTGTTGGGAGCAAAGGCATCTGAAACCTCCATTGTGGCTCTCACATAGACCACCATTTTGGCATGGCTGCTGTTCACATCCGCCGATGTCCTCTTCGGAGAACGTGCCTGGAGAGACAAATACAATCCAATATTACTTCTTAAAAACAATCAGAAATGAAGCTGATGCAAATTAAACATATGTCAGTAAGATGCAGCACACACAGTTACAAATATGTGTGTAGAAGCAATTAAATACTCAGAATGAAGATAAGAAACCAAAAAAAATCCAACAAAAAATGAAATTCTAAAATCCTAGTAACAGTAGCTGAATTTAAAGTTTGGATAAATCCTGAATGTAAATCAAAAAGCATGTTGTACATAACACTTGTTGGACACCTCAGTAAAACATTTGCACATAAAAATATCATCTCTGATTACAACATAAATACTGTGTCCAAACTTTACCTGCATAAAGCAACCATAACATCCACACATGCACGCTGAATTTCAACATTGTCCTCAACAAGTCCTCCAAATGACTAGATATTTGTCAATATCTTCATTTCAGGTCAAAGACAGGTGGGGAACACTTGTGTGTGCAGCTCCATCCTCAGCTCTGCTCCTCCGTGCATGTATGTGTTCACTGAAATGCTCAGAGCAGCGCAGGCCAGATAGGAGGGATTAGGCTAATGCACTTACAATGTCTTACACATTAAATGTGTTGGTGAAGGGAGGGGCTCATCCAGGAGGCTAATTTGAGCAACTCCAAAAATCCTCCCTAGAAAGAAGTCTGATGTACACTTATATAAGTGACAGTGAGGAACATCTGATGAAAACAATGAGACGTGAGGGTTTTGGAGCAGATGGTGAGCAGAGGCACACACTGGCATTAAATGTCTCTTTATCATAACTTCTGTCTTCGGTTGAAGGAAATATTCCCACAATTCAACTGTAAATACGCACCCCAAAACATGGTCACAAACATAAAATGCACGTGTGCACATGCACGTACACGTGTACTACACAGCGTGTCTACAGTTGAGTACTATTTGGCTGCGGCAGTCGGCTGGACCGAGGCCCAGTCTGTGAAAGAAGTGAACTGATGTTTCTAATCTGGGAAGTATCTCTGTCATTAAAACGTCCCTGACGTCATCACGAGTAATTTCTCTGAGGAGCCTTAAGAGCATTCAATCAGCTCATTAGTGAAACTTAATGTGCTTTTAACTGTTAATTGTTTTGCAGTTGCTCTGGCTCAGGTTTTATAGTGGCAATCACAGTATGTTACAGTCCAGGATTTAAGTCCATGATCTAATGTGTGAAATAGAGACAGAACAACTAAATAAAGTGCAAGTTTATCATATTTTTTTTTTTTGTAAATATGTCTAAGTATGCAAATGAAGCCATATTTAAATCAACAGATAGACTCACATAATTAACCTCAATTTAATAAAAGACCAGCTGTGGAGTACATTATTAAATATTTTACTTAAGTTAAAGTAGTGACACCACAATTTAAAAATAATATGTTACAAGTAAAAAAAAGAAGTCCTGCGTTCAGCATCTTAAGTAAAACTCTGGAAGTACTTTCAACAAAATGCACTTAAAGTTTAAAAGTAAAAGAAGTCAGCCTCAGTCAGTGTTACATTGTTACAGAAGCGTAAGAGGCACATCCACTTGGGAAAAAAATCTGCTATTTTTTCCTGAATTAAAGACATTATGATCTCAGAATTTGAAGGAAAAAAATTTGGGGAAAAAATATTTGAGGGAAAAAAATTATACGTACAACATGCAGGTTCAAGGCTGTCCAAAAAACAAACAAAACCAGGAAAACAAAACAAAACAAAACAGTGTAAATGGGGGAAAAAGTAACGCCTGTACTCTACTCCATGCCATGCAAATTCAATAAAGACAGTGTTCTGGTCCTAGGTAGGACTGAAACGTTTTGTCCGAAACGTAGGATCAAAACAATTTAATTGAAACGTTGTCTTTATTAAACTTGTGTGGCATGGAGTACAGGTGTTACTTTTTTCCTCAAAAAAATAAATAAATAAAATAAAACAAAAAATTGCCCTGTCTTTCTGGAAAACATGGAAAAACTGCTCTTTCGTCATGGGAAAAAAATTCAGCTTTTTTAATTAAGATAATTATCTTGGTATTTATGAGATTATTTTGGATGAATGACTTTATTTCGAACCAAATATATAAAAAAAAACATAAAAAAAGACAAAGATAACAGTGTCCGAAAAGAAGGTAGACATAAAGCGTGTATGTACCTACTCCTTTCCTACATGTCTTCTTTTAACTCATATATTTATTTCAACAAATTCCCAAATTTATTTACAACTAATATACAACTATCCCCAGTCCATTTACCACCCAATTAAGTAAAAAATTTTTTTAAACTATTAAATAAATAGGTAGTAAACCCAGTTTGTTTACAGTCCAAGTACCACTCAGTGTTATATAATATAAATAAATATGCACTCCCCTAACACAACCTTTCCTCATCTATATATCTGCCAAGAATATATTTTTTGTATAGTTTTTTAAACTGATTTATATTTGTGCTTTGTTTCAACTCATCATAGAGCCCATTCAACAAGTCCACTCCACACTTTTTAAATTAAATTCTCCTCTTATATTATAACCACCCCTCCCTGTCACAAAACATTTTTTGAATGTTGCCCGAAAGTGAATTATTTCTCGCTTTAAACATGATTATTGCAGTTTTAACCAAATGTCTAAAAATGCATGTGAAAAATAAAATGCATAAAAACATTTCTCATAATTATGGGATAATAATCTTGTTAATTCAGAAAAACGGGGCAAATATTTTTTCTCAAGTGACTGTGTATCGCTTCCGTACATTACTATATATACTATATTGTCATTAGGGATGCATTGACATGTAAAGCAGCATATTAATTTCGTGACTGGCTGGGGTAGAGGTAATTATTATACTCTTTGTAATCAGCAGTGTGGTTTCATTTATGGTATGATCACATAATTGGGTTTTTAAAACGTTCAGTTGCAATGTAACTTTAGCTGTCAGATAAATATTGTGGAGTAAAAGGTACATTTTCCTTTGTGGAGTAAAAATATAAAGTCACAAAACTTTAAAATACTCACTTGAGTGGATGTATTTAGTTGCTTTCCGCCACTGTAAAAGATTTAGATAAACTGGTTGGTGTCATAGACATATATACGTATATATGTCTATGGTTGGTATAAGCAAATGGAAGAGCGCTGTTAGCCTCCAGACTACATTACCCATGATACCCTCGTGTCATGAACCCTCTCGTGAACCTGAAGATGCTGCTCGACAACACGTCCTCCTCGTTAAATCGCGTTAGACTTTTCATGCGTTACATCGTATATTAATAAATGCATCAAAGCCTGTTCTTCCGTCGTCGTTTATTTAATTTAAACTTCTGTTTACGGCTTTAAACGGGAGCTTCAAAGGACAAAAGCCAAAACAGCCAATGAGCGAGCGGTTTGTTACGGTGTCAGATATTTATGGAGGCCGGGGAGGGTGGGGCGTTACAGATACTCAGGAAATTATTATTCCTCCGTTTATTTTTTCACATTACGTGTGTCCGCTGAAGTGTACCGGGCTTTAAACGCGTCTCGTGTCTCTAAGGTAAGATTTTCTTTTAATTAAAGGTCCCGATATACACGTCGATTTCCGGGGTAGCAGTGAGGGTCGTTTGTCAACACTCTCCTCGGAGGGGGGGCCCGACCGTCAGGCTGATAACATAACGTTAGGGGTCCTTGAGGTGGAGAGCCAATTTGTAAATGCGACCGTGTTGACCGTTATAAATGCAGGGTGTCAGTGCGGTTACTAGCTTATTATTACATCTCCCTGAGGCCTGTAGTGTCTGTCGAGTCCAGTGTTGATAACAGTTAGCTACTGTTTGTGCTTTGTTTTAATAAAAGGGAGAAATATACCTTAAACGTTCTCCATAAGTCGTTGTTGTGCGTCTTTTAATGCAACATGTTCATGTCAGCTTCATTGCTAGTTGTGTTATTAAAGGGTAACTTAGGTATTTTCAACCTGGAGCATATTTTCCAATGTTGTGTCTCTAAGTGACGAAGTGACTAACAAACCATGGCACCGGTGACACAGGCTGCAGTGTAACCTATCAGGACATTTGGCATCATCACTTTAAGTCCACTAAGGGTGCTTTCACACCTGCCCTGTTTGGTTCGGTTCAGTCAAACTCAAGTTCGTTTGCCCCCTAAGTGCGCTTTGTTTAGGCAGGTGTGAACACAGCAATCACACTCAGGTGCGCACCAAAACAACCAGACTGAGACCTTCTTGAAGAGGTGGTCTCAGTCTGGTTACAAACGAACTCTGGTGCGGTTCGTTTGTGGTGAGAACGTGTTCTGACCTGGATCTGAACCAACTGCAGTCACATGACACATTGTTTGGGTTAAACATGAGCATGTTA
>NC_065526.1:17266511-17306098 GCF_006386435.1 Epinephelus moara
TTTCCGACTTCCGTTTATATATAAGTAAATATGCTGAACCACTGCGATGGATTCAGAGTTTGCAGTGACGCCAATTATGTTCCTCCTCGTTAGTTCACCACACGGACTGTTTAACCTGGCAACAACTGCAGCCGGCTCAAACGTGATTGGTCAATATCACGCGGACTACAAACAGCCTACAACCGGAAACCAGGGCTCTTCCGCTCTTCTTCCGGAGGCAAGATTTCCGGGGTTTGCCTACAGACTCTGTATATAGAGACTAGACCAAAGCAAGACAACTCTGGGCCTGATAGCACCCTAAATGTGCTTGTTTTTGTCACTGACGGGCTCAGATTGTTATTTTAAGTGTCTGACAACATTATGGAGAGGATCCTTACAGAGATAGACCTCATTGTTAAAGAGTTGGATCCTTTTTGTTTAACCAGAAACAGTCCTAAAATCACCATCACTAAACCCACCAGACTCCATTTAAATTAACAGTAGCCTGATTGTAGTGTGTATAGAGCCAGCATTTTTTCACATCAAACTGGGTGTATTAAGGGTTTACTTAAACCAAACCAGAGCTGGTGATTGTTGCAACAGTGAAAAGATGAATCAAGATGGTTTATGTGAGTTTTATTTTGTTTCTGTTAACTTTAAATGAAGTTTGTTTTACAATGCTGGTTATTTATATGGATTCTGGTTTGTTTGGCGATAGAGATTTCAGGGCTGTTTCTGGTTAAACAAAAAGGATCTTACTCTTTCACTAAAAGGTCTATCTGGGTAGGGATCCTTTCTATAATGTTGTCAGACACTTAAAATAACAATCTGAGTCTGTCAGTGGCAAAGACAAGCATTTTTGGTTGATGTAAATTGACCATGCCAAACACATAGTGGTTAGATTACAGCCTGTTGCGCAGCTGTTGGCTGCAGCGTTCTCTCTCAATACTGGACCGATTTCAAAAGTTGTTGTTCCCATTAGTGACTTAGACACAAAAACATGGGGAATTAGACCAAATCACAATGTTTACAACAACTTCTGAGTTGAAATGAGCAAAATGAGCAAACGCTGCCTCACTTTGTTAGATTTCTAGCCACCTACAAAAAAAAAAGGCCCACCTAAAAATTCAATATCAATTTAAGTGTAAGCTATATTTACAATATTTTCACCAGGTAATGTTGCTATCAGAGAGTGATTTCAGATGAGGAATTGATGCCGTTATCTCAAAGCTCTCAGACTCCGTTGATAAAAAATAGTAATTTTACTTTGCAGAACTTGGGAGTTTCTGGTCTACTGCTGCCTTGGACACTTTGTGTTTAATGTAAAGCAGTGAAAATATCACAAATTTAGTGAACACTTAAGCTGATATGGATTTTTTTAGGTGGCTGATGTATGTTTTGCAGCAGCCCCTGTCTACAGCAGTACATTGTATAGCTTCTGGTAGACTTGGTTTTTCCAAAGACAATAGCAAAGCAAAACATTACATAAAATAAGCACAGCAGAAACACCAGATAGGTCAGACCTTTGAGTTTAACTATATAAATGTTATGGCTGAAAGTGACAATAGAAATAAACAAGTCTGCTGATTTCACAGATCTCCGCAATTCAAATCAGTTGCTAGTTGTCTACCTGGAAGTTTTATTGCAGCGTCACGATGATTCGATCTATAGGGTCCAGGTTGGAAAATACCTAACTTACCCTTTAAAATCAGGTACATTAACATGCTAATAATCCTATCAAATCTGAATCAAACCCCAGTCACTGAGAGAGTTATGATTGATGTGTGTTCAATCTAATCGCTGTCTGTATTCCCTTTGGTTTTCAGGATTGACTCATGGTCACCCAACAGACTCAGTAATGAAGAAAAAGCCTAATAATCCTGTGCGTCCCAAACGCAGCAGGCAGGTCAGTGCCAGCAATGAATGTGCCACAGAGCCGGGTGCTGTGCTTGGCTCCACTGCCCCAGCAAACTCTGAAACTGTCCCAGAATCAACCTCACAGATCAGGCACCTGACTATGCCGCAGCAAAGCCACAACCTCCTCAAGTTCTTGAATGAGGACCGGACCCGACAGAGGTTCTGTGATGTGTCTGTGTCTGTGGGTGGGAAACTCTACAGTGCCCACAAGGTGGTGTTGGCCCATGGGAGCAGCTACTTCCACGCTGAGCTGTCTAAGAACCCTGCTACAGCGCATGTGACTCTGGACCATGTGGAGGACTCTGTGTTCCAGCAGCTGCTTGGCTTTTTGTACACCTCTGAGTGTGTTGTCACAGAGACGGACCTCCCCGCTCTAACTGAAGCGGCTCGATTTCTTGACATGATGGATATACTAAAGCTGCTCTGTAAAGAAGGGGACAACAACCCAGTACGAGTGATCCAGGCACAGGATGAGGTAAGAGGGTCTCCTGAAGTTGAAATAACTTCAGGTGACTCGCCAGACGGTGACACAGACACCCAGAGCCCGTGTGATGCTCAGTGTACCATGAGCAGCCGCCCGTTTGGCACTGAAGACCTGCACAACCTCGTGGCTGAGAGTCAAACTGAGGCACAGCAGGAAACCTCGACGGAGAAAGAGAAGACGGCAGCTCAGAGGACGGCTACCACGCGGAGATCAGCTCGGAGGAGGAGAACACCCACCAAGTATCTGAGAGACAACGTGGAGTACACTATCGACACTCCCGAGGAAAAACAAAGCAGCGTGTCACCAAGAGAGCAAGATGAAGTAAGAACGGAAGAAGCAGGAAAAGTGGTTGTGGAAAACCAAGCGCCCAAACTGGACCTGAACGAGACATCTAAAGCATCTCAGGGGGAAGATGTCGCAGACGAGGAGGAGGAGGAGGGAGACATGAATGAGGACGTGGATCTCCAGAGGAAAGTTGTTGAGGTTTGCGCAGCAGACAAGAGCGCAGGTCAGCAGGGTTTAGATGTAGAGAGAACAGAGCGCCAGGCTGATGGAGAGGTTGAAGTCAGTGTGCCAGCAGCGGGAAGCTCTACCCAGAGTCCAGTGTACCCTGAAGGTCTGGCTCCAGTCATCATCCAAATTTCCAGCAAGAAGACTCTCAAGTGCCCCAAATGTAACAAGACCTTTGACCGCGCAGGTGGGTCTTAGATTAGAGCTGCAGCGATTAATCGATTATTTGTCAAACATTAAAATAATCGCAGACTAATATGATAATCAATTAATCGTTTGGATAAATTTTTAAATAAAAAACAGTAAGAATTGTCTGATTCACACTTAGTGAATGTGAATATTTTCTGGTTTCTTTACTCCAGTATGACACTAAACTGAATATCTTTTGGTTGGGGACAAAACAAAACATTTAAGGACATCATTTTGGGCTGTAGGAAACACTGATCGACATTTTTCACCATTTTATAGACCAAACATTAATAATCCATTAATCCAGAAAATAATCGATAGATTAATCAACAAATAAAATAACAATAAGTAGTAGCCCCAGTCTAGATTATTAGTGTTATAATTCATGTAGTAGAGGTGCAAATAATATTTATTTTCATTACTGATTAATATGTTGTTGTTTTTATTCTTTATTTTCAATTAACAGCTTCATCATTTGGTCAATAAAATTTCAGAAACTGGTGAAACATGCTCAACACAATTTACTACAGTGCAAAGATTATTTGCTTCCAATCAAAAAGATATTCAAATTGCAATCATATAAAATAGAAAGAAAAACAACAGCACATTCTCACATAGGCTGTAACAAGTAGATGTTCGGCATTTTTGCTTTATAAATGAAAATTTTAAGAAATGTTGTTTATTAGTTTTCTACCTGTTCTTCCTGTCCCCAGTAAAAGAAGGATTAGACCGAATCATTTAAACAGCAAATTTTCATTTTGTCTGTCATCTGTCGCCACTGACAGAAACTCTGAAAGCTGTGGTTGTGTTTGGTGGAGTTAAGGCCCCCCTTCTGTTTTATCATATTTAGAAACACAGCAGATTTCCTTCAACGCGATGGACACTCAGTTAAATTCATAGTCATAGCAGTGCCATGACATTAAAGGAATACTTCAACCCGGAAAAAGATTATTTGTATATCAGTCTCTCAGCTCGTGTTACATTGAATTTGTGAAGAAAACTTCTGTCATGACTCCACGGTGAACAAAGAATCCAAAAACAGAGAAAAGTCTTGGTGAATTGCAGTAACAGAGGGCTGCGTTTAACAACAGCAAATCTATGTCAAACATCTGTTAAAAACTCTCGAACAACTCATGCAGTATAATCAACACATTCTCACTTGGACCTCGTCACATATCGACGTTTTGGTCATAGACTTTTCACGTCCACATGCGACATGCAATTATATGACAGGAAATTTATGTTGGTACAACACCGCGAATTGACGGGTTTTTTTCATCAACGACAAACACACATAAGCCCCTTTTACACTGCCAGATTTTCCACGAATGTTGGGCCATTTTGCCGGCAAGCTGCGAGCGTTTAGACACACAGAGCCGGATTGGCGAGTTGATCTGAGGCGCCCAATTTTCCGCCTCGTAGGGTAGACATATTGGCGGAACCCTTTAAGTTTAAACAGAACGAGGCGGCCTTCCGCAACGGGAGGGGCTGTTGAAGACTTGTGGGAGGAGCTGTTGATGACGCGGCACGTGCGACCCACTGGCGATGGATAAACAGGAAACAGCTGATAGCAGGAATTAGCGAGCAGCTAGTAGCAAGAGGGAAACACAAACCTGACAGACACTGTAAAGATGAGCAACTGGGGAGACAAGGAATTGTGGGCCCTCCTTGTCCTCGCAAATAAAGAGACTATTAACCGTCAGATGACGGGGACGGTGAAGAACGGGCCGACTTACGAGAGAATCACCAAAGGACTGACCAGCCGCGGCTTCCTTCCCACGTCGCTGTTTACGTCACATGCTGAGCTACACGTTTTGCTACTTGCTCACGCCCCCCATTGCCCCGAAAATGGTACAAAAGTAGGTGGGTGGCATTTTGCCACACTCCCCGATTTTGTTTTTATACCGCCAATGCTGAAAAAAGACTGATTGGGCTTTCCTGCAAATTTGCACAATTCCTATCTAAACAGGGCTTTAGTTGGGTTTAGGAAAAAAGAACAGGGTTTGGCTTTATAATCTTACGGGAAGTGAACACTGCTCTCTCGGGTGAAAGTCGGTAGTTGTTGGACCCATCCACCACCACTCCCGACGCCCCATTCAGACTTTTAAATTCATCAAGAGTTTTCTCCATCTTTTTCTCTGGTTTTTGGATTCTTCGTTCACAGTGAAAGCATGTGAGAAAAGCAAAGTTTTCTTTATGAAATCAAGGTAACACAGGGTGACGCATTGATACACAAATTATTATTGTGTAGATAAAGTATTCCTTTAATTACATCAATGTCTCATGTGTTACTGAGACAATACATTAACTGATGCACCATCCTGTATATTTTAGGGAAGTATGAGAGTCACACCAGAGTTCACACCGGAGAGAAACCATTCCAGTGTGACATCTGCCTTCAGCGCTACTCCACCAAGTCTAACCTGACCGTACACAAGAAGAAGCACGCCAGCAACGCTCCCTTCCAGAAGAAGGAGCACAAATGCCCCTTCTGTAACAAACTCCATGCCAGCAAGAAAACCCTGGCCAAGCATGTGAGGAGGTGAGACGCTGCAGTGACACTATGTTATGCTCATCTGTTCAGATATTTCATTCTTGACCAAAGTGGTCGGCTGGCTGACATTAGCATCCCTAGAATCATGTTGCTAGCATGGCTGAAAATTTACAGTTTAACATCCTAACGCATGAGTGGTACTGGGTGTAGTATGAGTAGAAAGTGTCAGTCAGGGGGAGATTTGTAGTACACTTTCTAGTGTGGTGAAATTTGGAAATATACTGTATGTGTTCATTTTGGTTGCTTTGTGATTCCTAAGTTTGAAAAAACAAATCTAGAACTAACTCTTCATAACTTCTCTATGATGTGGTTGCTACAGTCATATTATATAATGATGAGGTCATGTATTTTTACTGTCCTGCCAGGCTTCATCCAGACCACATCCAAGAGTTTCTTACCAAGAGGAAGAGGAAGAGTGAAGGCTGGAAATGTGCTGTAAGAATTTGTTACAGTCATAGTATTGCCTGATTATGCAAGTTGATCCTAAGTAGATGATGAATAATGATTAATAAATACATTTTGCAGTTAATACATGTTAATTTTAACTCTCTGTAACCTTTGACTCTTCTGAATTAGATTTGTCTGAAGACTTTCAGCCGCAGGCCTCATCTGCAGGAGCACATGATCCTGCACACCCAGGAGCGGCCCTTTAAATGCTCCTTCTGTGACGAATACTTCAAGTCCAGGTTTGCCAGGCTGAAGCACCAAGAAAAAAATCACTTAGGTGAGAAATTTACAGAGAATATGAATGCTTAAAGGGACAGCTCACCCCAAAATCAAAAATGCTGTTTTTCTTTTTACCTGTGGCGCTATTTATAAATCTAGATTGTTTTGGTGTGAGTGGCAGAGTGTTGGAGATATCGGCCGTAGAGATGTCTGCCTTCTCTCAAAAATAATAAAACTAGATGTCACTCAGCTTGTGGTGCTCAAAGCGCCAAAATAATACATTTGAAAAACTCAACGAGATGTCAACATTAAGGGCACTGGCCTCGGCTGAGTTTCAACGTTAGCTAGCTCAGTGGTGCTAGGTGTGCTAACAGTAGAACAGTAGCACACTTCTTCCTGCGCAGTTATATGGTTGGTGGGCGAAGTTTGGTAGAAGGAAAACAGCTCACAACAAGGTCTGTGGATTAACTTGAGTAACCAGGTCATAATTTCTGTGAAGAGACATTACTGCTGAATTTTTAAAATGTAAAGCGTTTTTTGAGCACCACAAGCCGAGTGCCATCTAGCTTCATTATATTGGAGAGAAGGCAGACATCTCTATGGCTGATATCTCCAACACTCAGCAACTCACACCAAAACAATCCAGACTGATACATATTAAAACAGAGAAAATTTAAGCTGTCATTAAAACCTTTAAATGATGTCACAGCTGTTACTGTGAATCATGTTTCTGTAGCATTTGATGTGTAAAAGTTGATGTAAAAGTTTGTATCCTTTCTCATATTATATATATCTCAGGTCCTTTTCCATGTGAGATTTGTGGCCGACAGTTTAATGACACAGGCAACAGGAAGAGGCACATTGAGTGCACACACGGAGGCAAAAGAAAGTGGACCTGCTTCGTTTGTGGGAAATCTGTAAGAGAAAGGTACGTCTCTCTGTCCCTACACTCCCCCAACTTCTTCCTTATTTCCAGAACTCTTATTTTGTAAAATCATGTCTTACCTGTGCTGCTTTATTGAGAGATGTGTGTTTTTTTCCCCCTCTAGGACCACTTTGAGGGAGCACCTGAGGATCCACAGTGGGGAGAAGCCTCACCTCTGTAGTATCTGTGGCCAAAGTTTCCGTCATGGCAGCTCCTACAGGTAAGGCTGCAGAGATTTGAAAAATATGAATGAATGAATGTTTCAAGCTCTTGATTTTTAGAGCTGCTTTTAATAAGCAAACTGTACCTTTGGACAGGCTCCACCTCAGAGTCCACCATGACGACAAGCGCTACGAGTGTGACGAATGTGGGAAAACCTTCATACGCCATGATCACCTGACCAAACATCAGAAAATACACTCTGGTACGGTATAAGAACGACAACGGTTGCACTACCTTTTCATTCCGCTTTGTCTCATTCACACATTTGATTTTGTTTCTTCTTATAACGCAGTATAGTCAGAAATACTGTTAACATTTCACTGTCTGCAGTCTGCATTCACTTTAACTTAAAGGGATAGATTTTTTTAAGTAGGGTTGTATGAAGTACTTATCCATAGTCAGCGTATTACTGACTGTAGATGACAGTCAGCACGCCCCCAGTTTGGAGAAGCAGACAGGAAGACAGCCAAGGAAGCTAAGCGATGAACTGCTGTGGACAGTGGCAGCAGCAAAACATAATTAAGCCACCACAAAATCCACAAAACTGCCTACAAATCAATAACCGTTTAAGTGTACACTGTATTTAAAATATTTTCACTGCTTTACCTTGCTGTTCGACAGCCCTCTCTGACGGGCCACTAGACTGCCTTCAAGCCAGACTCCATTAGCGAAAACAGTAATTTCACAGGAGCTGCTGGTCTACACCTGCCTTGATCAGTTAGTTAGTTTGTGTTATTGTATAACTATGGTGTTTCAAAGAGTTAGTTTGGACACACAAAAGTCACACAGTAATGCAAAGAACTGATCGTGGCAGCAGTTGACGAGCAGCTCCAGTGTTCAGTGAGGTCAAATTACTGTTTTTCTCAATGGAGTCTGGTGGCTTTGAAAAGAACGATTTAACGGCTTCAGTTCCCCGTCGAAAAGAGCTGTCTGACAGTGACGTTAAGGGGCGAAGTATAGTGCACACTTAATGGAAAGCTAGAGCACTAAAGCACTGAAAATCTTCTAAATTTAGCAAACACTTAAACTGATTTTGATATTTTTAGGAGGCTCAAATATGTTTTGCTGCTGCTGCCCTCATCCACAGCAGTACATTGCTTAGCTGCTGTGTCAGTACTCCTGCCTTCTTCTCCAAACTGGGGGCATGCCAATTGACATCTACTGTATGTAATACACTGACTATGTACCTCATACAACCCCTCTTCTAAAAATCCAACCCTTGTGTATTACAGGTGAGAAAGCACACCAATGTGAAGAATGTGGGAAGTGCTTCAGGCGCCATGATCACCTGACGGTCCACTACAAAAGCATTCATTTGGGAGAGAAAGTGTGGCAGAAGTATGTTATCATACAAATCAGTTATTCTCTGTTTGGCATAGGTGGTAATATTTCCCTTAGCTGCTCTTGTGTTCTTGCTTTCTGTCCTTACTAATAATGACTTCGTTTACAGATACAAAACGGCTTTGCATCAGTGTGAGGTTTGCAAGAAAGAATTTAAAGGAAAGTCCAGTCTGGAAATGCACTTCAGGACCCACTCGGGTATGGAAACAAAAACGTCAATGGATATATTTGCTTGAAAACACATATGAGAGCAGAGAGTGAAGTGCTGTAAAGTTTGGTTGATTCAAAACACATTAAACATGGCTTAATAGCGACATTTTCAAACACAAGTACACAAATCAGCTTCACTATAACTCGCAGCATTCACAGACAAACACTTGTCTTTATCTGGACACATTTTCCCCACAAATACAACATGCTAACATTTTTAGTGCAAGTCTATGGCATTTTACATTATATAAATTAGCCTAGCAGCTAGCGGATTTTTCCTGTTCTCACATGAACTAAATTAGCCTAGCAGCTAGCGGATTTTTCCTGTTCTCACATGAACCCAGGGACAACAGCAACATTTAACAAAAGTAACGTTACAAAATTCAGCTCCATTAGAGCTCACAAGGTTCACCGACAAAACAGCTGTCTTATACTAAACACGTTTTCTAAACAAATATAACATGCTAACATTATTATCACGCCTTGTGGTATTTATCTAAATGTGTTTTTTTGAGCTTCTCTTTTGTCCACTCGACAGGTGAGAAACCCCACAGATGTCCCGAGTGCAACCAGACATTTCGGATCAAGAAGACCTTGACAAAGCACATGGTGATTCACTCAGACGCTCGTCCTTTTAACTGCCCCCACTGCAGCGCCACTTTTAAACGAAAAGACAAGCTGAAGTACCACGTCGACCACGTGCACAGCAACCGCTTTACTGAGCAGCCCCTCGGCACACTCAGCGAGGTCAAAATAGTCACCATTCCTTTTGAGGAGCCCTCTAAGGTATACCGCGCTGAACCCAAGTCAAACCTCCAGAGCACCCCTCCTCCTACAAACGTCTGCGTGCCCGTCACTTTAGTTCCTGTCCAGATGGCAGCAGGAGCACAGGGTAACCTCAGCACTCACAGAGCCTCATCCATCTCCTCCCAAACTCACAGTGTGGTGAGCATGCAGACTCAAGGACAGCAGCAGAACTCTGGCTATCAAGCTGCCACAGAACTGGCGTTCTTAGAAAAGTACACCCTCACTCCCCAGCCTGCCAACATCGTCCACCCAGTGAGGCCCGATCAGATGCTGGACCCCAGAGAGCAGTCGTACCTGGGGACGCTGCTGGGACTGGATTCAGCTTCCTCTGT
Organism: Epinephelus moara; assembly: GCF_006386435.1. Classification (NCBI taxonomy): domain Eukaryota; kingdom Metazoa; phylum Chordata; class Actinopteri; order Perciformes; family Serranidae; genus Epinephelus; species Epinephelus moara. The sequence continues at coordinate 17,276,648 of NC_065526.1, forward strand.
GCAGAACATCTCCAACTCTGAACACGCACACTGATGCTCCAACAAAACTCAGCCCTCAAGGCACAGTCCAACAAACTTTAACACTCATTTAATGACAAGAACAGAAGCTCCAGTATTCACCACTAAAATGTGTTCACACTTTAAGAAAGAGGGCGACTATGTTCTCCCTGTAAAATAATGAAATATAATACAAAAACTACACAACAGCTCTAGAGTTATTAAGCTCTGTTACGGCACAGGATGTTCAGACAGGAAACTCTGACACCACACAAATAAATGCATTTGTGTGACATGTTAAAAAAGAGAGAAACACTGGATTTAAACAGTTTTTTCTGTTGTCATGACTTTTACCTTAACTCCAAAAAAACACAGAGGTAAAACTGAAAAAGACAGGTGGGCTGTTGCTTTTTTTTCAGTGTATGAAATGAATAAGTGTATTTTCCACAAATGGATGTTGGATGATTTTATACAGTGTGTTAGACTCCATCTTTTAAACATTACTTCACCACTTGTCAGCAGGTTCCTGTCAACATGAGTCTCTGGTTCTTACTGAATGGTTTGATTTTTGAGTTGCACAGAGTAACTTGCTTTAATTGTATTGTATTATATTGTATAGAGACGGAGCGGTTTGTTTTTTAAGGGGTCAGATAAGTTGCAGAAAAGTGACTGACGACAATTTTGATGAATGAATCACTGAAATCATTTCTCAGTTCTCATGTCTCGATTTTAGTTGTGGTAACTTATGATAAATGGTTGCTCTTTAAAAAAGATGGCCTAAACAATTAATTGGTTTACCAAATAAATTAATAGATGTCCACAGGTTAATTGAATCTAAAACAAATCAGTACCAGCAGCCTTTTAATACTGAGTAAACCTAAAATGTAAAATGTAATTTGTGTACTGCCTGTACAATGTGTCACTTCAAAGACATTGGTGCGCACAACTTATTTATTTAATGGGAACGAGTTAATCATTTTGTGCGCACAAGATAAAAAACAGATACTCAGAAAAAGATCACGTTTTGGCTTAAAATGCACAGTTTGGTTGCCACAGACACGGCTGGAAATGTTCAGATATGTTTTTCAAAAAATACCCAGTTGTGTCATGGCAAACGCAGTTGGAAAAATGTCCCAACGTGATGTTGAAAAATACCCGGTTTTGACCTGGAAAATATGACTGGAGATGTCCTGACATGTCATTAAAAAATACCCAGTTTCATCACAGCAAACATGGCTGGAAATGTCCCAACATGATGTTTAAAAATACCACGTTTTGTCCTGGCAGTCACGGCTGGAAATGTCCCAATATTGCGTAAAATAATACCTGGTTTTATCACCGCAAACACAACTGAGAATGTCCCGACTTCTCATTAAAAAATACCTGGTTCTGTTGCAGCAAACACCACTGGAAGTGTCCCAACATACTGTTAAAAAAATACCCGCTTCAATCGTATTGTATTATTAAAAAATACCCAGTTTTGTTGCAACAAACAAGGCTAGAAATGTGTTGTTAAATAATACCTGGTTTTGTCACAGTAACCGCAGCTAGAAATGTCCCAACCTGTTCTTAAAAAATACCTGGTTCTTTCACAGAAAGAAAAACGCCAGAAATATTTTGTTAAAGAAAGATAACCCGGTTTTGTCGCAACAAACAAGACTAGGAATGTGTTTTTAAAAAAAATACCTGGTTGTGTTGTGGCAGTCACAGCTAGAAATGTCTTGACATATCGTTAAAAAATACCCAGTTCTGTCGAAGCAAACATGGCTGGAAATGCGTTTTTAAACAATACCTGATTTTGTTGCAACAAGTAAGGCTACAATGTGTTGTGAAATGATACCTGGTTTTGTCGCAGCAACCACAGCTAGAAATGTCCCAACCTGTTTTTAAGAAATACCTGGTTTGTTTGTCTCAAACAGTGGTCTGCTGCTGTCTGCTTCTTACACCATCCCCTGATTTGAAACCCACCTTATATACATGTAATGTGAACTACGTTAATTTTTAAAGATTGATATGTATGAAACATAGAAATGTTCCTGCTGGGATTGTGCACTCCAAACCGGGTATTATAAGATAAAACATGATCTTTTCCTACCCATAACCAAGTGGTTTTTGTGCCTAAACCTAATCACACATTCACCACAGCATAGTAAAGTTTTAACATCTCTGCTACATAATAACATGCAAATGTAACATATCCGTAGTTTACAGAAACATACAAGCCAGAATTTTATTCTGTCGACTGAGCTGCGGAGGATTTGGGTTTGTTATTGTGATGCAAAAAGGGAAGAATTTTTTTCTTTTGCTGTGTACGTATGAGCACAATGATTAGAGGTCACTGTACTAATGTATGTGCAAGAACCTCTTTTTAAATACACTTGTTAAATCATGTAAAATGTGATTTAAAAGGCATTTTGTTGATCGGAAAATAATCTGTTTTTAGGAACTAAGGAGCAGAAAAAGAGATGGAGATTGTAAAGAGAAATGTTAAGATATCACATGTGGTAAAGTAACGGCTGCGTCCTGGTGTGGTTTCGCTGGTGGATTTCAGATATGTGACAGCTGCACAGTGGACATTTGTCCACACACTTAATTGTTGGATTTCATCTTCACATTCTGAAACAGTTGTGATGCTCTTCTCAAACTCTGTGTCATGATCAATAAAATCAGATGTAAAAATATTAATGTTTGTGAGTTATTCGGACTGTAACAGACTGGCAGCCTGACTAAGATGTACCCTACCTCAGAGAGTCACCAGTCACCTGTGACCTTGAACAGGAGACGCTGATATGGATATTAGATTGACTGATGAATTTGGGGCCCTTTGGACACAAAAACTTCAACACAATTTAGAAAGAACAGCGCTGAAACCTCAGCAGAAGACTTTATTGAGGCCTGCATGTCAATTACACACCATATTTGAATGTTGAGTTAATTTTTGCTTTAAGCACAGTATTGCTTCTAAATGATGTAAGCAGATTAATATAAAAACACAGTGTGTAACAGCATAATCATAACTTAGTCGTCTCTGAAAGGTTTCCAGGCTGTTTTCAGTCGGTGGTGAGCAAATCCAAAGGTGGCAGTTATCTTCCTCTTGGTGAAACAGCTTTAGCAAATGTCCTGGTGACGGGACAGAAACAATATTGTAAAATATAATATAAATAAATCACTGCATCGCGATAAATGTAAAATGAATAAACAGAAGTACTGTCAGCGTAAATATCTACTGTTTCTTTAACCCTTTGAAACCTTCTTTTAAAAACATGGGAAGAAGGAAGAAGAGCAACATAAGGAGAAAAGAAAATTAAAAACAAGAAAATTTAAAAAAAAAATAAAGTTAAAACAAACTAAAAAGGAAATGACCTTGAAGAATGCTTAAAATTAAATAAATCAATAAATAAATTAATAAACATATTTTTTTCCCCCTAGTTTGATTGTTTTTTTTTTCTACATCTAAAGCTATTCATTTTTTTGCAATTTTGGGACATTTCTGACCAAGTTGCCTGTTGCCGATTTTTTATTGATTTATTTTTTTCATGTTTTTGAAAGGAATCGCATCAATTTGCTCAGGGTTCAAAGATTTAAATGCTTGTAAAAGCGATGTCGCCTCAGCTTTCGAATGGTTAAAAAGTAGACTCAGGAGTTACACTCACCCTCTTCAGGTCCCACCAGTCGCAACCTGGAAAAAAAATAGCATTAGCATTAGAGACTCAAGGCTGATGTTCACTTTGAACGTCACTGAACAAGCACCGTTCCCTCGCAGTGAAAGGATCTGAGAAGCTGGGCCACACTGCCTACCTCTACCTGTGCGTGAAGGCTACCTCGCTAAACTGCTGGTGTGTCCACACAGACAGCGTTGCTGCTGCGGCACTACTCCCTGCCGCCCCATCTTTCTATTTAATTTGCCTTTCGTAATTACCATCAATATTTTACAATTAAAGCCTTTTGTCAACAGATGAAGGGACTCTGTCCACAGATACGCAAGAGGGCATTAAATGTGAAACCATTAGGGGTGGGGGGAAAAATAGATACAGTATAGTATCGTGTTATTTTGCATAGCGATATTGTGTCGTATGTAAATCATTAATCTTTGCAAATACACGTTTTAATACAACTTTTGGTACTAGAATAATAAAATCAATTGCTTTATCAGGCCACTAGATGGTGCTGATATTTTTTTCCTGGTGAGGTCAGCAGAGGTCTCAGTCAGGAGCATTTGGCAGGAGGTTCATCAAAATCTGAACACTTGGATTTTTTAAATGCAGAAGGAAAGAAGGACTTGGATATGACACTTGCGATTTGCAAGCAGTGTCATATGAAACTAAAATACTAGAATACTATGAACATGAGGGCTCACCTCACACGCCGCCATCCAGAGATAGCGTTAGCCACTGATGGCCAAGCTAACGCTAAAGTTGCTCTGCCGAAAAATCAACCAATGCTGGACACACTTAGGTCAACAAAACTACCATCCAACTCTGAGAGAGCGACAGAGAAGAACACAGCCAACACCAACTTCACGTGCAAAGATCTGCGTTCATACAGCGCTGTTGAAAACCAAGGCTTTTGTTACGTTCTAAAAACACGTGAACCCAGGAATGTGACTCTGTCCTGACGGTTTTTCACGGACACAGCTGTACATAAGCTCTGCGTAAAGCTGAGGAATCTTTGAGTACAGCGGGAATGGTGGCATTAACTTGTGACATCTGGACTTCAAGGTAAGTGGATTCATATGTGACTATAACGGCACATTATCTCACAGACTGAAAGTTTATCTTAAGTTTTCCTTTGGGGAAATAATTTTCAGTTAGAAGGTAACAAATCTTATTTTATCGCAATATATTGTATTGCAGTGCTCAATATTGCAATAATATCGTATCGAGAGTCCTCTGGCGATTCCCACCCCTGGAAACCAACCAGTTAAAGGAAAATATTTATATATTTTTTCATGTCTGTGAGTTATTCTGTAGTGAAAGGTGCTGGCATGATGTCAATGTGATTATCAGTGGATCATTTTTGCTGCTTGTGCTGACATAATTTGTAAAAAAGCTTAAAGTGATACTTACATCTGGAAAGTCTCTTTCTTCCATTATTGCAGCGAGCCACAGAATAATGAGTCGTCCACCATTCATCCTGATGCACACATTCAAATCTCACCTTCTCACCATCTTTTATATATTTAACTCCAACAGATATTAATTCAGAATAGCGACCAGTGTCCACAGAACAGAAGGCAGCTGCACAAAAGGAACAATAAAAAAAAAACTGTTAACTTTTTTCCAGCTACTCTCTTTGACATCCTTTAGACTCGATTTGTTTTTACCTTTGCAGGTGGGTGTTTCTGACCACTTCCCGTTGCTGTAACACTCCACTCTCTCTGGACCCGTTCGTTTGTAAAATGCAGCACACTGGTACCTCAAAAACATTGGATTGTTTTCCACAACATCACCATTAGGAACTACGGGGTGATTTCCACAGGTCCTAACTGAAATAAAAAAAATAAAAAAAATAAAAAGGTTTATTGAAACAAATATGTCAAGCCGGTAACTTCAAATTTCGCCTCATATTATCATTCTCTCAGCTTTTTACTGGCTTCCTCGCTGACGGACCTAATCTCTCCCCAAATCACGCAATACTGTTGCCATGCCATGGCTGTAGATTCATCGCTGTAATTAACTAGTCAGAAATTGTTTTTAAAAAAGAACAAACATTTTTGACCAAATAACTCTGAACTGACTCTTTGGTAAGTCCCGCCTCTGGACGCAGATTGGCCAATCATAACGTAGCATTGGGCCAGCTCAGACCAGGGTCCGACAACAACACAGCTGTGCTCCTCTAATACAGTCATGTCAGATTTCCTTCATTTTCAGGCTGGTTTTGTGGATTTGGAGCTAAATGTTGTGCCTGGGGCACGTCGTGTATTAATGATACTCGTTACCTGGAGAGGTTGGAAAAAGATATACGTTTCTTACCTGTTCCAAAACCAAAATCAAACCCTGAAAAGTGTAGGGTTAGCTAGCTAGCTACTGAAGATATAGCCTACTGAATGTATACACATGCTGCTTTTGCTTTGTAATGATTATAACAGTGGATAAAGACCGACCCTGCTGTACAGGAACCAGTGAAGAGAAGCAGGGAAACTTTGCTGATATTCAACCAGCTGTGTGTCATCACAGTGTGTTTGACTTCCCCCAGAGATCCACGCCAAACACCGTTCATCGACACACACTGCGATGACACACAGCCGGTTGAATATCAGCAAAGTTTCCCTTTATATTCATTGTCTTGTGTGGCGATCAGCAGTGATGTGGTGGTTCACTTTTACACTGTGATCTGTAGCCTATAGTTCGGCTTTAGCTTCTAACTATCTTTGTCTTTTTAACCTGTTGTTGCTGCTGAGTCAGTTTGACATCCTGGATATATCCTTCAAACACAGACTGTAGACCCCTCTGTCTGCTTCTCTCTGGAATCACTGTTTCAGTTTTCCAAAAATATGATCATATCTCTTTAAGGAGTGCAGTTAGTTACAGTGTGGGCTCCATGCTTACATCCATCACAAAGGGGCGGGGCTTAATGAAGAATGCACCTTCCACATTGCCATCGTGAATGTTATAATCCTGGTTCAGCCATGTAAACCACTTTAGTTTTGAAACCTGGTGTAGAATTGAAGTTTTTTAGATTAAGTAAGAGAAAAAATGAATCAACTTATTTACTTGTTGTGATCTGAAGTTGAGTCTCTTTCTCTTCAGAGCTGCAAGCAGACCCTGTAAGATACAGCGGACACACCAGTTAGTATTGTGTTTGTGTGTTAGTGTTTTTATGCAATTCTCTCAGAACGTCTAAACATTTTTGCCGTCATGATCATGCTTCCTAAAATCTAAACATGTTGTCTTTGACAGAGGAAATGTAATTCTCTTTCATATTTAAGATTATATATTCTTCATTCAATGTAGATGTAGTGTGTCCCCCACCTGCAGATCCACCATGTCCAGTTCCTGGTCTGCTGCCTTAATGGAAAAGAGAAAACACATTGGATATACATATTCTATGGAGAGAGCCCACATCAATGGATTTACTCATTCATATTTAATACAGATCAATAACCTACCTCCACCCACAGGCTTTGTCCCACCGCCAGTAGATGTAGTGTGTCCCCCACCTGCAGATCCACCATGTCCAGTACCTGGTCTGCTGCCTTAGTGGAAAAGAGAAAACACATTGGATATACGTATTCTATGGAGAGAGCCCACATCAATGGATTTAATCATTCATATTCAATACAGTTCAATAACCTACCTCCTGTTCCCCCCACTTCAGAGCCACCCTGTCCAGTACCTGGTCTGGTTTCTCTTCCTGCGACTAAAAAGAAATGTCACAAATATATGGAATATTTTTACAGACCAAAAAGGAGGTTGTTTCCTTTAGCGGAGCTCTGTACAATACAAAACTTTTTCTCGTTTACAAGAAAACTCCACAGGGCACCTTTAATTAAGTCACACTAAAACAATGAGCTGACAGCTGCTGTAAATCTACAAGTCACACCTTTCACATATACACAAACTCATTTGATCCATTGTTGATTATAGCAGCTTTAAGAGCAACAAAATATTAAACATATATTGAATATAGAAAAATATTGATTAATCTTTAATGACAACTCATACAAAATATCTTTATCACTTCATGTGTCAGCACATTGTCCACTTACTGCACGTTGGGCCTGCACTCCAGTTTCCAGATATGCAATAGACTGATTTTTCGGTGCCTGCTCCATCTAGAGTGTATTCATCTTCACATTCATACTGCACTTCTGAATTTACAGGATACAGCTCCTTGTATGTCTGATGAACGATGACTGCATGGGGGATTTTAGGGGGCTCACCACATGCATGGGTACTTTCTGTAAATGAGAAGATAAATCATGAGCAGGGACAGCAGAAGGTAATTGTTGTCATTGGTGACAAGGACATTTTTTAACAACAACATATTGGAGTAAGACATCAGACAGACTTACTCTCACAGACCGGCACAGAGGACCATGTTCCATTTATACATTTGGCTGTGGCGTCCAGGTCTTTGTAATCATATCCTTCATCGCATGTTATCCTGATTGTTTGTCCGTGCTTATACCAGCCATTTGTGTTGGCAGAGTATTTTGCGTTGGGGATAGTTGGTGGCATACAAGCGTTTTCGTCTGAGGAAAGAAGAACAAAACTAAAATCAACATGTTAAGACTTTTTATAATGATGTTTATGAATTATGTTTTTTTAATTTTATTTTATTTAACCTTTATTTTTAGTGCCTAAAATGACATACCCAAATTAAAATGACTGTAGCTTCTGAACTGCTCTGACTACATGCATGCATGAGATCTTGCCAGACAGAAAACTCTCTGAAGTTTCTTGTGAAAGTGTCAGAAACACTCGAGGTGATACAGAGACAGAGTAATGGGCCTCTGAAGTCAGTAAAAAATTCAAGATTTTGCCTAAAAAAAAAAATTAAAAAAAAAATGTTTTTCAGGATGAATAACTGTCTGTAGCTTCATCTGAGCAGGTAAATGACACTATGGGGCTGTAGGCACACTATCAATGAACATTTGTTTCAAATTTGAAGAAAATTGCTCTGACCATTCTACAGTGTTTTTTCCATGAAAAGATCCAGGCGGAGCTCCAAATGACAAAGCGCTCACTCCGCTTCAAAAAAGTACTATCAGTGATCAAACAACACTCAGCCAGCTTACAAACATTGTACCTTATTGAAATCAGGTGTGATTATGATAGCTGATGTTGTTTTTGACACAGAAACACCGTAAAATATCACCAAATAAAGCCATATGAAACGATGTTATTTTTGAAAAGTCGAGAGCTTCCTGAATCTGGCAATACCAAACATCACATGATTTGATGACGTAGTGCACCTGGGAGATACCATTTAACAGAGGAGGGGGGAGGGGGGAGCGAGGACGTCGGCGTCCTGGTGGAGTTAGAGAGGTTAACCAGGAACTCCCATTGAGACTGAAAATCTCTTTTACAAGAGAGACCTGGCCGAGGTAGTAGCCAATCGAAACACATTTAAAATGCAACAAATTTAAAATCTAATGCAAAAATCCACACTAAAACAGCTAGTTGTGATGTGAGTCAACGCACCAATGCAATTTTTGGGTAAACAGAGGTCTTCTCCAGGATGGCTTCGTGACGAAAGGAGGCAGTAAACTCACTATCGATGTGCCGGGGGGGCACACCCTGTTTTTTATGTATGCTTAACTAATATTTACAATACACATGTTGGTTCAGTGCCATGTGAAGTGGCGACACGCTACAATCAGGGGGCCCCCTCACCCAATCCTGCTTAGGGCCCCCAAAAGTCTTGGGCCGCCCCTGAGCAACACATTACATTTGTATTTTTATCATGATTCAAAGTCGAGTGAACGAACTTTAATATTTTATACGTAGGTTTACAGTATTGTATTACATTTGACATACAGGCACCTTTAAAACAACACCATCATGCAGGTATGTGAAAGCCATTTTCATGGTGGCTGATTTAATTCCTATGTTTTCATTAAATCTGTTTACCTATTGTTTTCATTTTATCTTGTATGCATTCTTTGCAGCGTGCACAACTCTTTACGACCACCTTGAATTTAAAGGTTTCAAAGCCCCTTCAGACAATCAGACATAGTTATGAAACACTCACCTATACATTGTGGCTCATGGGACCATGAACCATTCTGACATGTGCTCGTTGCCCACCAACCCTCCACTGCTGGTTTCAGTCCGTCATCACAGCCATAACTGAGCATCATTCCATGAAAATACACTTCTTTTTCAGGGACCAAATAACCACCGTTCAGACGGGGAGCGCGACAAGGCTGAGCTGCACTTTGTGCTGAAACACAACCACAAACAAAAGCACACATTAAACACATTTTCAAATTAAAATGTCTCTATGTGACAGATTTGAATGTTCTTACCATTCAGTACTCCTGGAAACCAAACCAGGAGAAATCCAAGATATCTCACACACATTTTGTCAGGAATTAAATCACTGAGGACAAAGCAGAGTGAAGAGCCCAGTTCACATATAAACCAGTTAATAATTGTAGAGGAAGTTAGGAAATAGTAAACATTACGCTGGGTTACTGTCATCCTGCTGGACACACAAATGTACAAACAAGCTTTGTGTACTCTGGTCAGATGAGTCAGTATCTTGATCAAATCAGGTTCCTCACAAATTTTCCTTATCGCCTTAATCTCTTTGTCATGTTCCTCGGGTCATTTCTGAGCAGTTTTTGCGGTGTGGCATGACACATTGTCCTACTGGGGGGGGGCACTGCCATTGGGGAGTTATGTTGCCATGAGGAGGTTTGCTTGGTTCGTGGTGTTTGTGTGGGTGGTGCGTGTCAAGTGGTATCCACATGAATGCCAGGACCCCAAGTTTCCCAGCAGAACACTGCATTGCAACAAGATGATCAATATTATTAACTTCACCTGTCAGTGGTTTTAATGTTTTGGCTGATCAGTGTATCTAAGATGAGGGTAAATGATAATCTACAAAACACTGCTCTTGTTATGTGACGTTTGTTCATTTGTTTCAGAACAGCCCCAAATGATTAGTTTTCTACACAAATCTATGACCCTGTTTACAGTCCAGATTTCAAATTGATTTCCCGGACGGCTGTGATCAGAGGTCAGCATGATGAGATAGCGACGCACAGTCTGATGACAAGCTTCAGAGACAGAAGGGCAGGCTTCAGAAACAGATGTGAAATTTTGTAAAGATACGTTCGGTCATAAAGCAAACAAACACGGCATCCTGTCCCATATACGCTCTTCGTCATGGGATATTTACCTTGTGGTCGCACAGTTTGTCTTTGAGTTCCAGCTCAAATGCTGGTTGCCATCTGCTGGATCCCCATGTGGTCTGCATTGTGTTATTCAGTCCTAAAAATCTGGCTTTTTAATGGAAGACATTTTGAGATGTCACAGTAAAGCACAGGTACGAATAATAATGGCTGAATTCCATTTCGCAGCTTCAGTTCGCTTGCTCACTGTCCCACTGCCATGGCTTACTGGGACACTTCAATACAACAGAGACATTGTTAAAGTCCTCCTCCACTCAAGAATGTGTTCATGTCTACTGAATGTCTGACTTTGACTATACTGATTTGTTTCCATGCAAAGTTTCTCACCAGAGAGGTGTTTTCACATTCCTGTACTGATGGGGGTGATGCCTGTGCACTTCCCTAAAATCTGAGCCTCAAACGTCAACACACATATCGATGGTCGATCATAGGCTTTCCACGTTGAGATGCAACGTGCAAGGTACCCTGAGTGCGTTGGTTGTTGACGTTCTGGGACGCTGTGTCTTCAGCCTGTTACATGCATTGTCGTCTTTCAAAATACACTTTGGTTTTCACAGGAAATGTACAGCTTGCATACAGTCTCTTTCAAAGTAAACGCAAAATGTCGGTACAACACAACAAATTACATCTTTTTTCCTTCAGCAACAATCACGTGTGGTTACATTTAGCCAACATGCACATGGTTGGGTTAAGGAAAAAATAATAACAGGGTTTGGTCTTACGGGAAGCGAACACCGGCCTCCCGGGTGAAAGTCAGTGGTTGTTGGACCCATTCACCACACCTACTGCCCACCCTACTTGGACTTCCGCCAGCTTAACTTTCGTTGTTGTCCAACGTTTCCTCCTGATTCCACCAGCCGCCATTACCAGCTGCTTATCATGCCGATGTGAAAGTATGGCTTTTTCGTCTGTGTCTGGCGTCTGACGCTGTGAGTCCCTGCCCGAGTGCTGGTTTTCGTCGACTTAAAAGAGTGAGACCAGGTTGCAAACGTATGCCCATGGATGTATAAAGAGGCTTGGATGCAGAGGTAGACTTTGATAATTTGTCGTTTGAAGATAGATTAAGGAAATAAAACAATAATTGACAAATGAATCTGTTGAGAATATCCAAAGGTGTGTTTCTATTTAGTGACCTGTCACAGTTTTTAGAGCAGGGATAGTGCCAAGATTACAATTGTAAAACAAAAAGTTTCAATAAATCTGCCACATAATGTGTGTTTTGCAGAAATGTATGATGACATTTTTTCTGGTCACTAGGTTGGGCCATGAAGCCCACATTACTTGATGTTGAATTAGATAACGTGCCCTCTTGGTCTGATCTGACTGATAACATTAAATCAAAAATGTTACAAAGTTGGCTCACAGTTTGCAACAAAAGAGAGTCTACACAAACAATTTAAGGTAAAAAGGTGATTTATTTAACTAAACCTACTTCAAAATAAGTAGTAAAGCATGTTGTCGTGTCGTGAGTGGCTGCAGTGTGTGTGTGTGTGAAAAACAGAACAAATGAACCAAAGGCAAACCAAACTACACCATGTTGGCCATGTGGCAGCCAGCTGCTCTGTCAGAGGGAGAGAGAGAGAGCAGGCTGACAAGTGAGGCCTTTTATAAAGGTAAGACCACACCCTCAGGTGTGGCCAGGAAGATTGGACGGCCCGCCTCTTCAACCACAAGGAAGAGCTGTGAAGGAACAGACACATTAGTAAGGCCGTCACACCCCCACCCATAAAAATGAGGTCCCAAGGGTGCCTCAAAAGCTGAACCATACAATACCATATACAGGAACATTTCAATAGTTCTCATCTTTTCAGAACAGCCCAATCACTTCCAAACCACTCACCCAGCCCACTCAGCAACTCTGGTACCCTGAGGTAACCATTTTCTCACCAACATGCCCTCATTAAGGAAGTATCCATGAGCCACACTCCCCATCTCTTCTGCTGGGCGCACCTGCTGGAACAGCTCAGATAGAGCAGGGTCCCCCTGCTGCTCCTGTATTAAGTCAGCATGGGACACAGAAAAAGGGAAGGCAGGTAAAGGAAACTGAACATTTGCTGCAATTTCCTGAACTCTGACCTCCAACTGATTTTTGTTCAGTGCTTGAGCCCTAGTGACAGCACACGCTGAGAAAACATGCTGGTGGTCTCTGCACTCAACCTGGTCCACCAAAGGAGAGCAAGTTACCACTGGTGAGGGAGGGGCCCCTGGGAATGGACCGTCAACCAGATTGTTACCCAGAATCACCTGCACACCCTGAAATGGCAGGGCAGGACGCACTGCCAAGGCCACTTCCCCTTTAACCTGATCTGAAAAGAGAACTACCTTATGCAATGGTGCAGGGAACACAGACAACCCCATATCCCTGACCAAAACTGAATCACCAGTGTCAGTGGCTGATGTAAAAGGCAACACAGATGCCACTATGAAGGAGTCCAAAGCACCAGAGTCTCGCAAAATTTTGACAGGAACTTTTTTATCACTCCCTACCAAGGAGACAAACCCATCACTGACGTGCTTGCGATACCCAGGATCAATTTCATCACTGTTAGCCTGACAAGAGTCTTCTAGAGAAGAAGCAGAGGATTCCTCAAGAGGAACCAGAGTCTCAGACAAAGAATGAGCAGCTAATGCTGACGGCTTGGTATGCTGCTGAACAGCAGCGATAGCCTTAGCCCTCTCACTCAATATGTTTACTGTCAACCGTACTGGAACGGCTAGGGCTGCAGGTTTAACATGGCAATTACCTGGTTGGGACTTTTGCTTAACTTTCAGAACAGGACAGTCTGCTTTCCAGTGACCTTTGCCTAAACAATAATTACAAGTTTGACCTGAATCCAACTTGCTACCAGCATTTCCTGCCTGGAAAGGAGGAAAATCACTTCCTGTACCTTCCTGATGATGATCACCAACAACATTATCCCTACGTCCATAGTCCCCACGGACTTTGTGAATCAGGGCACATTCGTCAGCTATGACAGCAGCTTCAGCCAAAGTCTTAGCATTCCTCACTCAAATAAATAGCCATGCGCTCAGGAAGCGTTTCTTTAAACTGTTCCAGCAAAAGTAGTTCACTCAACTGTTCAAAAGTCTGAGCATCAGAGGCTAGTCGCCATCGACCAAAAAGGGTATACAAATCACGTGCAAACTCTACATAAGTCTCCCTCTCATGCTTTCTTGCGCTCCTAAATTTCTGCCGATAAGCCTCAGGTACTAATTCATATGCCTTCAAGACTGCCATTTTTACCTTGGGATAATTACCACTCTCTGATAAAGGCAAAGCAGAATAAGCCTCCTGGGCTTTACCAGTCAAGACACACTGTAACAGGAGAGTCTGCTCAGAATCACTCCACTTCCTGTTTTTGGCCAACCTCTCAAAGAGCAAAAAAAAAGGTATCTGGATCCTTCTCTGAAAATTTGGGCACCAACCGCAAACAACCAGAGACATCAAAAGTCGGAGAGCTACCTGCAACAGGTTCCCCCTCCTTAACTGCTGTGGGACCAAGAATCTTACCCTCCTTGATTAATTCCACGCTCTTTTTCCTGCTGCAACTCAGCTTCACGCAGCTTCACATTACATTTCAACCTCTCCATTTCCACAGCCTGCTCCTGTGCACGAACAGCCTGGTCTCGTTCCATTTCCAATTTATGCTGCAAAATCAACAGTTCTTTTTGTTGTTCAAAAGTTAAAAAGGCACCCCAATCCCAGCTATAGGCCTCACAAACTTTTGAGACAGCTCTGATTGACTGACCTGAGGAGAAATTTCACTGGTTGACTGGGTGTCACTACCTTTTCCTGCAGCAGACAAAACCCCCAACTGAACCAAGCCATCCTTTATTGCACACAAAATATGATCTTTACGTCCCTGACTGGGGATTTCAATGCCAAAATGCTCTGCCACCTTTACCAACCGATCCTTGGTGTAAGTCTCCAACAGACCCTCACTGGGATTCTGCACAAAATCCTCAATTGCAGACATGATTGGAACAACAGCTGGCCAACACAAACCAAATACTTACACCTGACACGCTAGGCTAACCTACCCCAAACTGACCACAAAAGTTTACTACCAACCCGATGTGACAGCCACAATGTGGAACGTCCTTCCCCCTGGCTAACTACCTACCCGGGAAACTAGCTGTCTGTCTCAACCCTAGTCTTCATGCACTAGCGCTGGTGGGAGATTTAAACACATAGCCCAATGACCCGGCCAGGCAACCATTAAAATGGTGACCTACCTAGACAATCATGAAGTGTACCCAAAGCAAAAAAAATTGCTGTGGCCATACTAATGCACAAAAAACAACAAACTAAAACAAAAAAAAAACAACAAATCCACAGATGGATGTCGTTCTAATACCTATCGGGGAAGTAGTTCCACTGACGAGGCTATTTTATTCACACCAGATCAGAGGCAAACACAAAGATAAGGCAGGTTAACAAATACCTACAGGTGTAACCAACTGAACCTGAAATCCAAGCCACACTGACTCACCACATATGTACCCTTTAAATACGTGTTAGACTCCCTCCAAAACCAATGCATCAATTTAAGCTACTGCTACAAAGTACAACAGCAGTCACTGTCTCTTACTCACCCCAGCAGACAACTGATCCCGGACGAGTCCCCATTTGTTACAAACTTGGCTCACAGTTTGCAACAAAAGAGAGTCTACACAAACAATTTAAGGTAAAAAGGTGATTTATTTAACTAAACCTACTTCAAAATAAGAAGTAAAGCATGTTGTCGTGTCGCGAGTGGCTGCAGTGTGTGTGTGTGTGTGTGTGTGTGTATGTAAAACAGAACAAATGAACCAAAGGCAAACCAAACTACACCATGTTGGCCATGTGGCAGCCAGCTGCTCAGTCAGAGGGAGAGAGAGAGCAGGCTGACAACTGAGGCCTTTTATAAGGTAAGACCACACCCTCAGGTGTGGCCAGGAAGATTGGACGGCCCGCCTCTTCCACCACAAGGAAGAGCTGTGAAGGAACAGACACATTAGTAAGGCCGTCACAAAAATAACTAACTAAATGCCTTTGTAGTTACATATTAAGTTTCGATACTCAAGCTGGGTTAAAAAAGTTTTTAAAAGTTTACAGTTTAACATTTCGTTCAGGCATGTCCATCAAATATCCACCATATTTATGTGTTCAGTGAAAAGACAATCAACTCCTGCATTATGTGGGATTGTTTGTTTTTATTTGATTTCAAATATCAAAACAAAAAGCCAAAAACTGATGATTAAGAAGTCCAACAGACAGTTTGTCGGCATATTTAAATCACATTTTCGAAAGTTTCCAGTTAGTGATACATTGACGTGAATCCAAAGGCTGCTGCATCTTCCCCTACATCAGTGATACTCAATTTACGGCCCTGGTACACTGGTGTGTTGTTTTTAAATGTGCTTAATAAATAGATTTGATATTTGAATTTGATGTCCTCAAATCCTAGAAACACCCCTGCATACACCTGTCTAGTGCGGAGCCCCTGCGACCGGCCCGGGCCTCCTGTTATTCTTTTTAAATGTGGCTGCTGGGTAAAGCACATTGAGTTTCCCCCCGTACACGATAAAGCCTTAACAATAATTCTGGTTACAAGACATTACAGAGATTAAACAATTGTTATAATGCTAAAAAATATGTGAATGAATTAAAATTAAAATTAAGATTAGTAACAGATATGAAATTTGCTTCTTTGAAAAGTAGATTCAGGACTAACACCCACCCTCTTTAGCTCAAACCAGAAAACTATATAAATTATACACCACATTCAACTTCTTTTCAGCTTTAAACACAGAGAATTTGCTTCCACATTATGCAGGCAGTTATAGATCAAAATTAAAATCAGAATCATTCTGTTGAACCCAACACGGTGTGTGACAGCATAATCATAACATTGCTGTCTCTGAAAAGCTTCCAGGCTGTTTTCAGTCAGTGGTGAGAAAATCCAGAGGTGGCAGTCATCTTCTTCTCGGTGATACAGCCTCAGCAAACATCCTGTTATAAGACAGAGGCTTTAAAACCCAACCGCCAGAAAAAAATTGTCATTTTACGTTTCTGTAAACTAAGGATAAGTTACATTTGCACGTTACTATATAGCAGAGACGTCAAAAAAAAAGGTGTAGTGAGTGTGTGGATATGTTTAGGCAAAAAAGCCACCTGGTTATGGTTGGGAAAAGATCAAGGGAGCTGCCTTGGTCCATTATTATTCTCACTTTACATGCTGCCACTTGGTGACATCATTAGAGAACACAATGTCTGTTTCCATAGTTACGCAGATGACACCCAACTGTACATCTCTGCTGAGCCAAACGATGCTGCAGCCATAAACTCCATTAGTAACTGTCTTTTGGCAATAAATAAATGGATGAGCAATTAGGGTGACCATATTTTGATTTCCAAAAAAGAGGACACTCGGCCGGCCACGACATAGCCTACTTAAATGATACTCGCAGTTTACTCAAAGATGCCTTATAATTTTAATATATTTAAAGTTTACATATATGGATAGAAAATTCAGTTATATTACAAAATAATATCTCTCAAAGACAGAAATTCAGATAGGCCGACGGTACCCGACGGGTCGGGCCGGGTTTGGTCAAAAATGTAGCTATAAATTGTATTCGGGCTCGGGTCGGGTTCAGTCAGCTTTCAGTGAAAATGTAGTGTAAAAATAAATAAAATCCTATTGTCTGTCCTGTTTATTGCTTGGGCACTGTTATTTACGTGACAACACCTGAACATAACACACACACACATTGGCTGTTTGTTTCAACCTCTCCCCTCTCTGGAAGTCTCGGACCTCCAGCCGCCCGCCTCCGCCTTGATTAAACGCTGAAAATAAAATAAAAGAGGGAGACAGGTTTTTCCTATTGTATCTTATTTTGTTATATTTCTCCCTCTCCTCTCGCTAGAAGCGTCGGACCTCGCGCCTCCCGCTCCCGTCTCAAACACGGAGGTCTCCCTCTCCGCAGCTGAGCAACCACGGCGCACGCCCGGCCTGTTAAATAGCCTGTAACCGTGACAACTGTGTGACACAAACTCAGTGCTTTGGTCATTAAATAATGTCGGGCTCAGTTCGGGTTCGGACAGAAATATGCTGCCCGTGCTGCACTCTAACACACACACACACACAAACACACGGAAAACCGGACATTATCATCAGTTTATAAAAACCCCCCGGACGCCCCGGACGGGACGTGAAAAGTGGACATGTCCGGGCAAAAGAGGACGTTTGGTCAGCCTATGAGCAATAATTTCTTAAAGTTAAATGAAGACAAAACTGAAATCCTGCTTGTCAGCTCTAAAACAAAAAATATGGGGAATTGAACTCCCTGGATTAAATGTGAGGTGACAAGTCTTGGTGTGATCCTTGATTCAGATCTTAGCCTCAAGTCCCACATTAACAAGGTGACGACAACACCTCAGAAACATAGCCAAGGTATGACTGTTTCTGGATGAAAAAGATGCAGAGAAATTGATTCATGTCTTTATTTCAAGCCACCTCGACTACTGTAACGCACTTTTTACTGGCCTCCCAAAAAACACCACTGAGATACTTCAGCTGATTGAAAACTCTGCAACTTGGCTACGAACCAGAACCAAGAGGAGAGAGCACCTCATGCCAGTCTGAGCTGCTCTGCACTGACTTCCTGTTACATTTAGAATTGATTTTAACGTCCTCCTCCTTGTTTTCAAAGACCTACATGGGCTGAGACCAAGCTACATTGCTAACTGCCTTGTTAACTATTTGCCTCCAAGAACACTGCGATCATCTGCTGCTGGCTTATTGGAGGTTCCCAGCAACAGCTGGAAGAAGATCAGGATGCAGCCGTTGTCGATTACGCCCCCAAACTATGGAACACACTACCTATAGATATCAGGGAGGCTAGCTCGCTAAGTATTTTTGAAAGAAACCTAAAAACATATCTGTTCATTGAGCCTTTAACTAGCTCTGACTTCCTAAAACAGGTCAGAAACTCTTTCTATTTACGCTTCACTGCTGCAACTCTTAAAATCTTACTTGATTTTATGATTTATAGTTTTACAATTTACAATAATTTTGTTTTCTCTTAAAATGTCCAGTTTGGGGTGCACAATCCCAGCAGGAAAAGCAGCAATGTCTTGACAAAAAAATTACCGCCTTTTGTGCCTGAAAACTGCTGGAAACACAGCAATGACTGGCTAAATCACAAATAGTTTTGTAGGTTTTTTTGATCTCCAACTGTGGTCTGTTGCTTGGCAGGCGTCTGTACCTTGTTAACACAACATCACTTTAAAATTGTTGACACTAGCTAGATAGCATGTTAGCTAAACATTGTTGACTTCCACTTTATTGCAAATGTAATAATTTCCATATTTAAAAGGAACCAGCAAAATATGGAGTGATACTCTGGGTAATTTTGGGGCAATATTGCAACAGCAGATATGGCGACACTCTAGCATTTTTTATATTACGATTTCTTGTTGCATTTTAATTGGCGACTGGCCGTGTATTATGCAGACATGAAAGGACAGCTTTTCTTGTCGGTGCCTGGCGCTGGAAGTCACTGACCAAGCGCAGGATTTCAATGACTTCAGAGTAAGAGTGGGTTGCAGTTTCTCTAATGGCCACTTGAGGCTGGCTCCAGAAGCCAATCAGATTCATTATATGGTATATGAATTCCCTACAGCTCACTTATATTTCTGTATGTTGCCAGGCCATGTTGCCCTAAAAAGTAACCCAACCTCATATATGTTCTCAAGTCAACATTGTTTTATTCTGTGTTACATGGTGTTGTCCTCAGACCATCATGTGGGTACTGACCTCCAGTCATCATAGCATTTTATACAACAGTTAGTTCCGGCCCTGCAATCTGATTGGTTGAGAGACAGTCAAACCGTGACGATACTGGAGTACAACATCATGGTTATTTCACTGTGTATGTATCACTCCGCCTCACAGCTGATTGCAATCAACAATCAAATTAAAACTGACGGTTAGTGTCAGTTAGGTCAGCAGTTGCGTTGTAGGCTAATTAATTCATCCACTGTCAAACAGCCAAAAATATGGATTTATTTCCTAAAATAAGTTTTGAATTGAACTATGAATGGTCATCAGAGGAAGATGAGGGAGAGGAGAAGCTGAATCCATCTGAGCACACATCCAGGTGTGTCAGTGTTTCATCAGCGGAGCTCAATGACTTGGAGAAAAGCAAGAACGAAGCTAACACTGTGAGGCAGACAAAATGGGCCGTCAACTGCTTTCAAACTTGGCTGCGTGCAAAAGAAATGACCATCGACTTCCAGTCCATTGAGAAAACAGAGCTGAGTGAAGTTTTGAGGGAGTTTTATGGCTCAGCGCGGACAACCAAAGGAGAGCTTTATGGGATCAGCAGTTATCTCGGACTTCACGCTGGTCCAAACCGCTACATCAGAGAGCCTCCTGTCAGCCGTTGGTGGAATTTAATGCAGGACTCAGAATTCACGCCAGCTAATAGCGTTTTCAAAGGAGTGGTCAAGCAGATCAGAAGAGCTGCATCATCACAAAGACCCAATGGAGAGGGACAGGGAAAATAGGAGAGGTGCTATGTACGAGGAGCCAGGTAACCCCCTCTGCCCAGTTGCATCCCTGGAAAAGTATTTAAACAAACTTCCACCAGATGCAAATGCCCTTTATCTGAAGCCCAGGATGACAGCAGCTCACACAGACAATATCTGGTACACTAAAGCTCCGCTGGGAATAAAGTCACTCGTACAGATGTTGCTGGAGATTTGTAAAGAGGCGGGGACAACAGCTATCTACACCAGTCACAGCCTCAGGGCGACTGCCATACAGAAGCTGTCAGATGCGGGACTTGAAACAAGGGAGATCATGACAGTGAGTGGGCACAGGTATGATGTTGTTTTAACGTAGCCTATGTGTAAAGTTAGTCTTCTAATTAGGAGTTGGGCCCTAAAATATACCTTTTGTCTTGCAGGTCTGAGAGCTCGTTAAAAAGCTACTGGAAGCCATCCATGGAGAGCAGGAAACGATGGAGCAACATACTGTCAGATCAGAAGGCAGAGTCGGCTGTGCCTGTGAAGCGACAGTCCACCATGCAGTCACCAGAGACTTATTTCACCGGCTGTACAATTAATGGAAATGTGCAGATAAATGTGTATAAAGAGTAGGCACCATGTTTGCGTTACATAGCAACGGTGACAGCGGAGTCCTGAGGGAACTATTTTTGTTGGCGGAAGACAAATAAAATGCTTAAATTATCTATTTTGTCCTCATTTTTCAACATTTCTTAATCAGCCTTGCTTATTTAACTGTTGAACTGTTGTATAAAAGCAATATCACACTCGAGCTCGTGATGTTATACTCGTATATCGTCACGGCTGTGATTGTCTTTGGCCTATGACTGAATCACAGCCGTGACGATATGCAAGTATAACATCACTTCCTCTCGTGTGATATTGCTTAAATAGATGTGGTCTTCATAGAAAGTGTTTCCTTTAAAAAAAAAAAAAAAAAAAAAAAAGCCAATATTTCTTTAGGGAGTGCAGTCAGTTGGTGTAGGCTCCATGTTAGCTCTGACAGCTTGAGGGACCATTATAAAGGGGCGGGGCTTAGCAAACCACCAAAGAGGACATTCTAGAACTGGACAGAAATCACTAAGTACCAGTGAGTTTGAAAAGTCAGGAGTGACCAGAGGAGCTTCAGGAACACCACAAGTACCAGACGGTTTTAAGAAGTTGCAAGCGACCAGAGGAGCTACCACCATGTTTGGACTGTGTGGTATTCGACTAAAGGTTTGTTTCACAGATGACTGACACCATCCTCTGTAGATTTTTCTTACTTGTTTTGACGCCTTGTGAACAGAAAAAACTTTTCTCCCAGGGCACTGTATAGACCAGTGCTTCCAGTTGTGAGACCAAAACCAGACCTTAACATATTTATTTATGAAATAATTCTTCAGATAGTGACAGTGTGGCTCCATGTTAGGGCTCCATGTTAGGGCTCCATGTTAGGGCTCCATGGTAACTCTGGCAGCTTGTGGAACCATCATAAGGGGCTTAGCATTCTAGAGCCATTCTGTTCTGACTCACGGAACTGAATCACTACATATACCAGTGAGTTTAAAAAGACACAAGCAACCACAGGAGCTACTGAATCAGTACAAGTACCAGACAGTTTAGAAAGTCACAAGTGACCAGAGGAGCTACCACCATGTTTAGACTGTGTGGTATTCGACAACAGGTTTGTTTCACAGATGACGGACACCATTTTCTGTAGATTTTTGACTTTCTGTGTGACCTTGTGGACAGAAAAACTTTTCTCCAGTTAGATGGCTTGTACATATTTTGTGTGAGCGCCTGTCAACTGTACAGAAACATTATTTTTCCTCTTTTCTGTCGATGTTCAACGTATTTTTCTCTTTTCTCAACAGACAAATAAAACACCTGCAGAGGAACACATGGCAGATACAAGCAAACCCTGCTCAAGCTCTCACATGAGGTAGGAAAACTGATACTTTATGTTCACGTAAAATCCCAATATATCACCTTGCTTCGGTATCACAATATATTGAATGATAACCCCTGTATCGTGATACGTATCGTATCTCCAGACTCTTATTATTTAGTGTATTGTATGATTTCATATGTTGTAAGTGATTAACCTCTTGAGATCATTCTTGCAAATGATCAGTGATTTATTTCTGACTAAAAATGATCTGTTTTTCTCTTTACTAACAGTGATGCTGCCACCTCTGCTCCGGTCTCAGCGAAGCCAGCTAAGACCAGAAAACACAAAAAGACCAGGAGGATAATGAAACGCCTCTTCGGTCAGAGCCAGGTACGAGTGACAGAACATGTCAGAGCATCGTGTTAAACTCATTTTAGTCAACTGTAACATTCATATTTAGACTTTTTAGTTGTAAGTAACCACAAAGCTGGAAATGTTTGACATCTTTCACTCATTATTGTTTTCTTTTTACTCAACAGAAGACACAAATGACACAAAAGGACACCGAGGGACGAAACGAAAGGTAAGAAATTGAATCCTGAAGACTTTTTTTTGTTTCCAAACCTGAAACCAAAACCTGCCAAACTTTGGCAAATAAAAATGAAGTTTACATTGAAATAACAAACCATGTTTCTCTCCTGCACCAGTGACCCCACCTCAGCAGTGACATCAACAGAGGTGAAACTGAAGCCGAAGAAGACTCCTTGGTGGTCTCGGCTGTTTGTTCGTTTCAAGGTATGTTTCACAGAAAGAGCCAGAACTCAATGTTAGCCACAGAGTTACGAGTCAGGACTGAATGACAGCGCTGTACAAAACTGATACAGTTTGTTAGTGTGTCTTTGCATCATTGGATCATGAGAGTTTGTTTTTCCTCCAACAGGCTGCTGAGGATGATTGGATCATGAGAGTTTGTTTTTCCTCCAACAGGCTGCTGAGGATGACAACGACGAAGGACAGAAGGAACCTAAGACAAGGTAACAACATTGATTTAATGCTGCTACTTAAAGTACTACCTCTCTGTCTCTGCCTGTGACATAATATCATCTTTTTCCTCATGATGATCTCACTTGGCGACAATATGATTGTTTGTATATTTGACATACATGTTTGCCAACAGTTTCTGTCCGACAAACTTTACACGCCTTTCTGTCACTTATTCTATGAGCCAATAATCAATCAAACAAACAGTAAATGTCAGAGTGTTTCTTCTTCCTGCAGCAGTCCTGAAACACCAGACGAGACCACCACGGAGCAAGACACCACCCAACAAGACGTGGTCTCAGTTCAGGACATCAATGAGACAAAGGAGGACGAGACCAGTGAGGACGGGATGACCCAGGAGCAAGAGACAACCGAACAAGACGTGGTCTCAGTTCAGGACATCAATGAAAAAGAGACAAAGGAGGAAGACACCAGTGAGGATGAGACGACCCAGGAGCAAGAGATGAGGACACTTCCTCAACAGGAAGAGGTGGCACCGCTTGTCTCGGGGGAGAAGAAACTCTTTTCACTCTCTGGCGGGCAGTCACACCTGTTTGACGATGACTTCTTGCTGCCTGGGTTGCCCGACAACGCCATGACGACAGAGGACATCATCGATGTGCTGATGGAGCGATTCTACAGGTCCGTTAAAAACTACCTCCATGTGTACTGATCACTTTGAATCAATATCTTAGATTAAACTAAAGGACAGTTCAGTGTTTTGATCATATCAGACTTAAATGCAATATATATATATATATATATATATATATATATGAACACATAGCAACCAGTGTTTGGCAACTGTCGCTGTCCAACATGGAGGTATAACAGGTGTTCAGGAACATCCTGTGAAATTCATCTGTTGCTAAGAGTTTCTGTCATTTTGTCTACCCTAATTATTTTTCTCCCTGCTGGTTAATTTGCTCAAACCCTTTTAAAAGACTTAGATTAAATGTGCAGCACACTCCCAGCTCATCATTACATCATATCATTTTTGTCTCTCTGCAGCAACACAGCGAGCGGCGTCGGCGTCAGTGGTGGTGTAAAGGGGAGCAACACATCGATCAGCTGCTTCGGGTGAGTACATCTGCATGAGAACCAGCGTGAATCTGAAAATGAGACCCAGTTTGTGACTGGTCAGTGAAGAAGTCATGATGTTGATGTGTGTTTTAACTGGTTGTGTTTGTGTGTCAGATTTCCAAACATTGGGCAGAGCTGTTATATGAACTCCAGCCTGCAGAGTCTCCTGACACTGGAGACGTTGGTCAGGGACATCAGCTGCCAGGAGCCGATCTGGAGTTCAGTTCCTGAGGCCCAACTGATGAGGTACAGCAGCCCTGCCATGTCACACGCCATGTCATGTCACCCTCAGGTTGGAAGAACAAAATGTAACACATGTATCTCTTCTTTTTCACCCTCTGCAGAAGATTCACAGCGATCAAAGAGGTCCACACTTCCACAGGCCCCATCATTAAGGTGGCCCTCCTGCACTCATTTAAGGAGGAGGTCTCGGTTCAGGCGCCCGAGTTCAGCGACTCTGAACAAAAAGTGAGTCAGCTGATTTCCATTTCCATTATTTCACCTCCTCATAGTTTCTCCTCTGTATCTAAACTCCCCTGTGTGTTTCTGTGTTTCTCAGGACGCTCATGAGTTCCTGATATCGGTCCTGAACCAGATGTGGAGCCTGTCCCCTACGCTGCAAAACACTGCAGTCTGCATGGGCAGGAAGTACACCTGCCCTGTGGAGGACCACCTGGTGTTCAAGATGGAGAACACCAGGACATGCAAGCGGTAAAACATCAACATCACAAAAACACTGTCCCCCTAACAAGAGAAGCCCCTGGTCTGGTCCAGCAGGAGGCCTCGTCTTGACCTCTGTGACCTTATTTTCATGTGTACTGTTCCTTTAATGTGCAGGTGTGGAGCCGAGTCAAAACGACAGGAGGTGTACACCAACCTGTCTCTGGATCTGCTTCCTGGAGGGTCTGTGGAAGACATGCTCCAGGAGTACCTGAAGGTAAGATCCACCTGTCCTCCATCAGTCACATCATCACTGACTGAACACACATGGGTTCTGTGTGTGTGTGTGTGTGTGTGTGTGTGTGTGTGTGTGTTTACCAGTTTATAACACACAGCCTGTTGTCTCTGTTCTGTAGGAGACAGAGTTGGAGTACAGATGCGAGTGCGAGTGCGGGGGAAACACATCGGGCCAGAGGTTGGCCTTTGAGACCCTGCCAAGGTGAGTGACATCATCTCCATCAGACATGATCTAACACCTGAGTGGTTCCCAAACTGCGCTCCAAGAGACCTTTGAAGTTCAACAAGACATCAAATATAGAAAACATTTAAAGCACTGTGATATCTTTCTAACCCTTTTTCCTCTTCTTCTTCTACAGAGTGCTCATCTTCCACCTGAAGCGTTTCCGCTTCACTTCGTACTACGAGGTGGAGAAGGTCAAATACCCTGTCGAGCTGGTCAGAGACCTGGTGGTGTCCTGCAAACAGGATGGCGGCTGCTACAGCTTAGTCAGCGTCATCAGCCATTTGGGCTCCACTGGAGAATCAGGTAAGACCTTCTGTAGCCCTATGAGTAGTTCAGTCATTTAACTCTGCCACTTAGTGGTTTAACCAGGCCATTACTGTGACTTCACCTGTGTTACTGCGTGTTAGAAAGCTCAACCAAATCATTGTTTAAATTGGGAAAGAGGGAAGCACATATAAAAAAATATACAATTACAGTTTCTGGAATCACCTGAAGTAAGTTAACCTTCTCTGCTGCATCTTAAAGTGTTAACAACATTCTCTCTCCTGTTAGGACACTACATCAGCGACGGCGTCCATCCAGATGACCGTCCGGACGAGCCCACTGACCGCTGGCTCAACTTCAACGACTCAGTGGTCACTGAAACATCAGGCTGGTCAGTCTGTGAAGAGCGGCAGAAGACAGCTTACATCCTGTTTTACAAGAGACATGTAAGAAGACAACACTGTTGACATCCTTCACTGAGGTCCAGAAATAGAAAGATGGTTTGAAACACATGGATGTACTGTCTGTATTTTCAGGAGTAAAACAGGAGCTGGAAAGGTGGACACTCTTGAAGAACTTGTAGAACTCCAGGAAGGGAACATTGTTGGACGAGAGGAGGTAGTCTAGAGCTGTCCTAAATACCAGGCATTGAAGTTTCAGTGATAATGTCAATGATTAATCGAAGCTTCCTCTGCTGCAGGAAGGACATCGCTTCTGTCTCCATGCGAGGAAGGAAGGTAAGTATGTTTTCATTTCTCCAAGTGGTGAACGTGGAGGTTGGCGATGGAGGACCATGACGACCACTGAGGGATGGACAACAACCTAAGGACAGAAGAAGATGCCCCGTGACCAGGAGCAGCTGGATATGTCACAGCCCTCAGGAGGAAGGGCCACCGTCCCCCCAGAGAGCCAGGTTCCTCCCAAGGTTTCTTCCTCCCAAAGGGAGTTTTTCCTTGCCACAGTCGCCCCACAGTTGCTGGACAGCAGAACCAATCCCTCTCTGCTCGTCAGCAGTGACACCATGTTGGAAGTGATCTCTGACAGAACTGTTATTGTCACGCTGCAGAGACGGTTTGGTATTGTTCCAGCACGGCTTGCTCTCTGGGGAGGAGTGTAAGGCCTTGCCTACACTTAGACAGATGTTGTGTTATGTTTTGGCCTGTGGTGGCACGGTGGTGCAGTGGTGAGCACTGTCACCTCACAGCAAGAGGGTCCCAGGTTCACGTCCATCAGGCAGCTGGGCCCTTCTGTGTGGAGTTCACATATTCTCCCCGTGTAAGCCTGGGTTTTCTCCAGGTGCTCTGATTTCCTTCCACAGTCCAAAGACACGCACATAAGGTTAATTGGCCACACTAGATAAGATATTATATATACATATATACATATATATTTATTATTTGTGTATATATGTATATATATATATATAAAAAACTAAATGAATAAAATATATAAATAAATTAACTCTTTGTATTTTCCTGCCTGTCAGTACCAGTGTAAGTCTTACAGTCTAAATGAGGCTCAGTGAACAGGAACTTTGCTTTAATGGTTCTCTAACAGCCTTTAAATGTTGTGGTCAAAGTGACTATGTGGTTTATGTACAGGCTGTCACATGAAGGTGTTTGCGGCCATTTTATTGAGGGAAAGTGTTTTTTGAGTCATGGTCCCTCTATGTCACAGTTTGAAATACATGTACTAAAATAACATTCAGTGTTTGTACAGGTCCACACAGGGACTGTTCTGATACTACTATCATAATGCTGTAATAGTTTTTCACGACATATATCGGCCGATAATGGAACATTTTTATTCTTATGCGATAAATAGGGTCGATAATATGAAGCCAGG
Source organism: Epinephelus moara (assembly GCF_006386435.1). Classification (NCBI taxonomy): domain Eukaryota; kingdom Metazoa; phylum Chordata; class Actinopteri; order Perciformes; family Serranidae; genus Epinephelus; species Epinephelus moara. The sequence goes on from NC_065526.1 coordinate 17,304,354, forward strand.
CTGCTTTCACTTATTTAACAAGGGCAGTGTCAACACACCCGACACAGTGGGTGGAGGGACATGTGCCTTTAAACTTCGTCTGCGAGTCGCCAATAAACACAGCTAAGAAGAAGAAGAACAACTGCAGCACGCTGTCTAGAGGCAAAACATGTCGCGATGTGGACGTCTTTTACAGTTCCAGAGAAGGACAACAGGATTGTGGTCTCATCTCCGAAACCCCACCAGATCAACAAACTTCCTGCAGCTGTTAAACAGGTTAGACACAGTGAAGGTCTCAAGACAACATCATATAACAGACAGTAAAGGTATGTTGACTTGAGAACATACATGAGGTTGGGCTTCTCTTTAGGGCAACATGGCAACATACTTGCTAAGAGAAATTAAAGTGAGTCATGGGGAATACATATACCATATAATGAATCTGTACACCAAGAAATGGTGATATAAAAAGAGCTGGAGTGATGACATATATGCTGTTGCAATATTGCCCAATAATTGCCTGGAGTATCCCTCGTTAGTTTGCTAGTGCCTTTTAAATATGAAACATTTTACATTTGCAGTTAAGTAGAGGTCAACAACAGGGGGCATCTATCATCATTTCCTGTTGATGTGTTCAAATAAGTCTTTTTAAACTGCAGGCCCTGTTTTCTTTTTCTTTTTTGTGTCATTTTGACTATTTGTTTGTTTGTTTTTTGTGCATTGTTGAATCTTAGGTAGCCTTTTGTATCATCTCGGCCAAGGCATCACAGATGAAAAATAGTCTTCTGGCTAATTCAGGCATTTTTTTTACCACATGTGTTTATTAATTTGCACTAAACTAAACTAAACTAAACCTAAACCTTAACCTAAACCAAATCTGTGAGTTGGGCTCAGGTGAGTTCAGGACTACCATAAACAGCACACATCCAAGAAGGAGGTGAAACACCAGGCAGGCAAAATTTGTTCCAAAGTGAGAGTAAATCAAGGGTTGGCTTTCACTTTCACTCTCACTGGCGAGCACTAAGGGAGAGGATGGGCATGAAAAGTGATGCAGAGTTGACCTGTTGTCTGTTGGACAGGTAGGTGGCGTAGCTTTGGTTGTTTGCAAGGTAGCAAATAAAATTATGTGTTGGTTAAATTATTCATCACTGGTTCAAGTAGCTGCAGTACCTGTACCTGTACATCTGACACTGATCTCACCCTTGAATCCCATGAAATCAATGCTGCGCAGATGAATTGCGTGTATTACAATTATCGTCTAACATCATTGCGTCTGATAAATTGGTCTTCTTTGTCATAACGTTATATATGCTACAATAAAGCTTAAAGCTGACGCCACAATTAAATCATATCAACACCAAATTGATAGTCTGAATAAAGTCATCCTGATATTGAGCTGTGTTAGAAATTAACAGCTGTGCAGAAATATACCGAGTCTCCCCCTTTAAAAAACAAAAAGGAAAATCCCTCAAACACCATGAAGTGTAGACATGATAGGCTACTTTCCACATTTCCAGCCGCAAAGCTGTCAATTAGGCCCATTATCTTTAACAGGGATCATTTCTTCCAACAACAAAAAATGTTGGCACTAATTAATGGTGCTATTAAGTGTCCGCAAATGATCAGTTTCTTTCTTATGAAGGGGTGGGATGAAATTTCGACTTCTTTCCACTCCTTTTTGAACAATCTTTTCATTGTCTGTTGTTGTTGCTTTCTTTTCTTTTTTAATGTTCAAAATAAACTTTCAAATCAAAATCAATCAAATG
>NC_065526.1:17307285-17326831 GCF_006386435.1 Epinephelus moara
TGTGCACATGACTGAAAGGATCTTATCTGCACTCTTCTCTTTTAAAGTTCATTTTATAATGATTATTTATGTTTTTATTTTGTATTGTGATTTTAATGCATTTTCTTGTTCTGTAAAGCACTTTGAATTACTTTGTGTACGAATTGTGCTCTACAAATAAACTTGCCTTGCCTTGCCTTGCCTTGCCTGAACTTACCCTGCTCCGGAGCAGGATAGCCATTAAGAGTAAGTTAACATGGTGATCTACCCCGATAAGAACTGAACCGGCTTCGTGAGACCGAAAACCCAGGGTTAACCCTGAAGTTACCTCGCTAAGACATAATCCTGCTTTGTGATACAGGCCCCAGGTAAGGTGGATGGGGGCTCACGCAACAAACATTTTGTAAGTTACACATGACCATGAATACATTAATTTAACTGAACTAGTCCATACCTGGGGATGTGTTATGTATAGAGGAATAAGAAATCAAAAACAGCAGGCTATATTAGAGGAGATGCAAAATATGTGGGAGTGAGATGCAAAATCTGTTTCATTAAGGGTAAATGTTTACAGATGCAGCCTACAAACATTACAAACTAAACATTGCACTGTGCACTTTGCACTGTTTCGTTAATTTTTTCTCCGTGTTGCGTGTGTATGTGTGTACCTGTGTGCCCGCGCGTGCCCCCGTGCCGTCAGCCAAAACTATGCTGCACGTATTTTGCCATAAAGCATGTTTCTAAATACAGTGTGCATTGGTTTGACACAGCCCACGCACGCACGTGCCTCCATGCCGTCAGACACACAAACACAGATGCGCGCACACAGACACGGACGCGCGTTCGTTCAGTAAAATAATTACCTTAGTCTTCAGCAAGTGTTGGTGCTTGACATTGCATGTCCCAGCCATAAACGGTGGTCCTGAGTGCAGTCTCCGCGCATGCGCAACTCACGCTGCTAATGGTGCTCACAGTATGAATGGGTAGTGGAAGATAAATGCGAATATAAACAGTGGAAATGTGGGAAAAATGCAAAAACAGCATTGTGGCTGTCTGCACATGACCATAAAACGTGCAAATGTAAATGTAGAATGCCAACGTTTATCACAAAAACAGTACAACACACAAAATCATAGAAATAAAGTAACGCATAAATAAAAGGAGCAAACAGTAGTGCTTCATGAGAGAAACCCTGGTGTAAATGTCATGTGTTTCTTATAAAGTAGATTTAGGAGTTACACTCACCTGCTTTAGATGCCACCAGCTACAACCTGAAAAACATCACACAGAAGAAACAGTAAATATGAGGCACAGCTTACTGACTTCTCACAGCAAGGTGACGGCCAGTTAACTGAATTGATGCTCCTTTTGTTTCTAATAACCTTTCCTCTCCATCAAGACAAGAAGAATCATGACGTCATCATACAGTACACAATACAGAAGGTTTTAATGAATTAGATTGTGGACCGTTTGTAATGTTCTCCACCAGTTCTTTCTTTTCTTTGGCACAAAGCAAACAACTCATTTCACAGTCTAGTCTATCTATGCAGATTTCAAGTCTATCTGCAGTTTTTGGGGGCACTATCCCCCCCAGATACACAGCAACATCTCAGTAAAAAAAAGAAGTGATATTTGTGGTACTATACCCGCGAGAAACACCTCAATGGGTCGCTAAAAAAACAACCTTTTTTTTTGTTTGTCTTTGATACATGTAAACGTAACGTAACTCTGCAGTTACACCTCCAAAACACTAGTCGGCGGTGGGGTTTCTGTGAAGTGCTGTAAAGTTTAGTTCAATCAAAACACACCCAGAACACACATTAAACACACATTAAACATGGCTTAATAGAGACAATTTCAAACACAAGTACACAAATCAGCTTCACTATAATTCGCAGCATTCACAGACAAAGCACTTGTCTTTATCTGGACACATTTTCCCCACAAATACAACATGCTAATGTTTTTAGCACAAATCTATGGCATTTTACATTGTAGAAATTGGCCTAGCCGCTAGCTGACTTTTTCTATACTCATATGAAACCATGGACAACAGCAACAGTTAACAAAGGTAACGTCACAAAATTCGGCTCCATTACAACTCACAAGGTTCACTGACAAAAAAATGGTCTTGTATTAAACACGTTTTCCCAAAAAATACACAAGCTAACGTTATTAGCACAAGCCTATGGCATTTTACATTGTATAAATTGGCCTAGCGATGAGCGGAGATTTCCTCTCCTCATATGAAGCCAGGATAAATCACACAAGACTTAAAGCAGCTGTGCGGAACTTTATGTTTTCGTTGATTATAGCGCCCCTTTGGTCGAAGCGGTTTGACACCCACAGCCTGGTGTCGTAAAATTCCGACTGCAGCCGGCATTCGGCTTCATTCGTAAAATCTTGACTGCAATCGCCAATTACCGCATGCATTTGTTTTGGAGAGCGAGAGGAAAATCATACATGTTCTGGTGTAGCTCTGAATTTCTTATAAACTGAGGACAACTGCCTGCTGTGTATTTGTGTTCATGGTCACAGTCACAGATAATTTTGTGGCATTTGTTGTAACGTTACTAGACAAAAGCGGTTCACATCAGCTAACGTTACATTTAGCTTGCTTATAACTTCCATGTCGTCATATATTTAAGTGAAACAACGTCTAACAAGTTGCGGTATATTCTCTAAATAAAAACAAAAATTACATACCTGTCGATTAGGAAAAGGGCCAACTCGGGATCAGTTTTAAAACCTTTCAAATCTCTTCACAAATGATTGTTTATTATCTGTGAAATTAAAGTAAATAAAAGCTTTGTTTCCACTGAGGGAAATGGTTACAAGTTACAGAAACAGACAGGAGGTCTGCGTCGCCGCGATGTGTAGTTACATTTCTGGGGAGGTGCATGTCAGATTACTGTGTAGGGTACAGCGTTGGCTCTACGTCGACGCAGAGCCAACACCGTAGGTACAGCATTGATGCGACCCAGAAGTATAAATCCTGCATTAATGTGCAATAAGTTTAAAGTGATACTTACATCTTGAAAGCGTCACTGTTCCATCATTGCAGCGGGCCACAGAATAATGAGTCGTCCACCATTCATCCTGATGCACACATTCCAATCTCGCCTTCTCACCATCTTCTAAATATTTAACTCCAACATTTATTAACTCAGGGGATTTATCAGTGTCCACAGAACAGAAGGCAGCTGCACAAAGAAACAAGAAGTTTGTCAACCTTATTTTTCCCCCACTCAAACTCTTCAACAACCTGTAGATTTATAGGCCTACCTTCACAGGTGGGTACTTCTGACCACTCGCTGTTGTTGTAACACTCCACTCTGTCTGGACCCACTTGCTTGTAAAAAGCAACGCATTGGTACCTCAAAAACATTTCATGAGTTTCCACAACATCACCATTAGGAACTACGGGGTATTCTCCACAGTTGGTGACTGAAAATAAATAAATAAATAAATGAAGAGGTTTCTGGAAACAAAGGCTGTCCTGTTAGAACCTTTTATAAGTGGACTGATGAGTTACCTTCTGTGACTGAAAGTTCAGTCTCACTGTCATTTGAGTGTGAGCTGGCAGATGATCCTGTTACAGGTGCAGAGCAGAAAAAGGTAAACATATTAGTGTCATTACAGATGAATAATGCCTAATAACTAATGTAATAGCCAAACTCACAGCCACACCCACAGACTAGAACAGTGATTGGATCCATGACTGATTTTTACTGACATTTATTTCACCTTGTCTCTCACAATCAGTTCTGTTACAGTCACCTCACAACATACCAGCACCTGATTGACTATCACCTGATTCTGCAGTTACCCTCAGCTCTGAAGACCTTTCAAGCTTCTTTCGGCTCACTGTTTTGGTTTTACAGCTCACATCTTGATTGTTTCAATTTCATCCTACTTAAGTGCTGTTTTCAGTGGAAAAAACTCTGATAAACCCAACAAATACCACACCAAACCGCAGGCAGACAAAGCTACAAATTTAGCAACTAGCTGGTGAACATAGCAGAGCGTTTAGTAGCTAACGAGCCACATATTTACCTCAGGAGTGGGTTGAGACCAAAACAGAGCTTAAAGGAGCAGAAATATAAGCCCAATATTGCAGTCTTGTTTTAACAACCAGGTCTCACTTGGAAGTCGTTGAAAATCGGCACTTGGTCAGTGACTTTCAGCGTCAGACGCTGACAAAAAAAAAGCCATCCTTCCACAATGGCATGATTTTTTGGGCTGGTTACCTTTATTGTTAAATGGTGCCTGGCGGTGTCAGGGGGGAATGCAGTGGTTAGCATTGTTGTCTCACAGCAAGACGGTTCCTGGTTTGAACCCAGGGTGGGGGGGTTCGAACCTAAGGTTGGGCGAGCCCTTCTGTATGGAATTTGCATGTTCTCCCTGTGTCAGTGTGGGTTTTCTCTGGGTACTCCAGCTTCCTCCCACAGTCCAAAGACATGCATGTTAACTGGTGACTCTAAATTGCCCGTAGGTGTGAATGTGAGCATGAATGGTCGTCTGACTCTATGTGTCAGCCCTGTGATAGTGTGGTGACTATCTGCTGTCCAGGGTGTACCACGCCTCTCGCTCAATGTCAGCTGGGATAGGCTCCAGCACCCCTTGCGACCCCTAACAGGATGAGCGGTTACGGAAAATGAATGAATGAATGTATCAATTCAACATTTCTAATTTGGGGAAGGCCAATGACAATCATTAATTTGTCTAGATCTACCAGAAAACCTCAGATCAACTGATATACAACCCTCTCTCGCAAATGTCACAATTGTTTCCTGGACGTGGGTGTGAATGTGAGCGTGAATGGTGCTCTGTCTACTCTACTACTTCTTCTACTCTGTATATTCAGCTAGCTAGTTGCTAACTTTGTCTGCCACTCGTGTACAGTGGGTTTATGAGAATCATTCTCTGAAAACAGCTGCCTGCTGCTGCTGGAAGCAACACTGATGAGAGCGTTGAGACTGAGCTGACGAAATAAAAAGTTGAGGCCCAGAAAACCAAAACAATGGGCTGAAAGAAGCTAAAACACTGAACGGAGATGAGGGGAACTGCAGAGTTTGGGGGTAATTCTCTATGGTTTTGTTACTACGAGAGACTCCTTTCACATTCAAGTAGGCATGTGATCAATTGTTGTAATATAGCAGTTTTAAAGATGTGAAAGCAATGTGCTATCAAAATAATAAACGAGGGTCCCACCACAGATCAATCAGGGTTATATACGCATGACGGGCAGATATATCACTGACAGAAACATAAGGTTGAGAGAATTCTTTAAGCCCCTTCCTAACAATTGTTTTGATTGCTGGGAACAAATATATTTCATCACTTCAACAACACATATCTCAGCATATTGTCCACTCACTGCATGTTGGGCCTTCAGTCCAGTTTCCAGCGATGCAAATTATGTTTGTTTTGGTGTCTGCTCCTTCTACAGTATATCCATCTTCACATTCATACTGTACTTCTGAATCTGCAGCAAACACTTCCTGGTATTCCAAATGAACGATTACAGCTCGGGGGATTTTCGGGGGCTCACCGCATGCGTAGATGCTTTCTGTAGATAAGAAAATAAATCATCCATAAACATTAGTAAGAGTACTCAGACAGTCCGGCACAAACTCAAAACATTTAAACTGGTATTGTTCTGGTAATTGTGTCATTTTCCAACTGGTATAAAACATTTCACAGATGTCTTACTCTCACAAACAGGCACAGAGGACCATGCTCCATCTAAACACTCAGCTGTGACGTCCCTGTTTTTGGGTTCATATCCGTCATTACACGTTATCCTAATCATGTGTCCTTCGTTGTACCAGCCATTCTGGTTTTCAGTGTATTTCCCGTTGGGGATTGTTGGTTGCAAGCAGGATTTTTCATCTAAAAACAAAAGAGAAAACAACACTTTCATAATGACCTTTAATTATTTAGTGGCAACAAAATGGATACTTTCTAAACTACCAGTGTTCAGTTCATATTATCACACATGGTTATACATTATGGAACGTGAGATGTGTGTGGTTGTTGGGTCACTCTTGTTGAGAGTACACAGCAGGATGGAGACGGATATTTTCTTAACTATTCTCCACACTTGAGCTGCTTCACAACAACCCCATTTCCTGGTAACACTTCCTTGTTATGGGTCACATGGCTCTTAATTAACCAATGAGAAGCTACAAGACTTAAGGCCTTTGCACTTTTTCAAAATTGTCACACATCTAAAAATAAATACAACCTCACATTGTGTCAATCATGTCTGCACACCGTTATTAAAATTTTCTAAACAGGTTTGATTTTCTGCATTTTTTGCAGCCGTGTGCATTTTTTTCCGATGATGGATCAAAAATGGAGCCTATCCCGGCTGACATTGGGCAGGGAGCGGGGTACACCCTGGACAGGTCGCCCGACTGTCACAGGGCTGACAACCATTCACACTCACATTTAGAGTCACCAATTAACCTGCATGTCTGGAATGTGGGAGGAAGCTGGAGTACCCAGAAAACCCACGCTGACATAGGCAGAACATGCGTCAGTTTCGAACCATGAACCCTCTTGCTGTGAGGCGACAGTGCTAACCACTGCACCACCACGGTGCCCTGGTGGCCAGTAACCCTACAATTACATCAAATGTCTTGTTCATTAAAGGCCAGTAAAGCATCCTTATTAAAGCAGTATGTGAAAATGGCCTAAAGGATGACAAGTTTGAGTTTTACTGAATGTCTGCTCTCCATTGTTACCAAGTGTAATGCAACTGTCTGTGTTGGCATCTTTTTTCAAGATGTTTTTTGGCTGTACCAACATTCAGAAATGTTTTCTGCCATTTTTATGCAACACATTCTCAATCCCACCTTGTCACATATCACCGCTGGGTCTGTGGGCTTACATGTCTACATATTACATGCAAAAAACACTTTGTATTTATGTTTATTTCACCATACAACAAAAGCATGTTACCTGTTACCTACTTAGGTAACAGGGGCCTCACTGTTATAATAACGCCCACTTTTTAACAATCAAATTCCTCCCAATGTTATATCCTGTCTGTCCTGTTTCAGCAGGAAATATATCTCAATACTGAAGCTAGATACTCTCACAAAAACGTTATCTGAACTTTAAGCAGTTATAATGTTTACCATCTTGTTGCTTCATAGCATGCTAACATAATTAGCATGTAGCACAATGTCCAGCTGAGGCTCATTGGATTATCATTTGTTTAGACTATTTAGTTATAAACCAGATCTTAGGACAAATTAAATAATGGAGCCAGATATTTGGACCAATGTAGTGGACTGACAGAGTGACACTACCATTCATGGTGCAAAGGTGCAACCATGGGGACAAAAGGAAACAACAGTAGACATGTTTAGGAACACTTACCTAAACATTGTGGTTCAGGAGACCATTCTCCATTGTGACATGTGCTTGTTGCCCACCAACCCTTCACTGCTGGTTTACGTCCTTCATCACAGGTATAGGTCAGCTTTGTTCCGTCAGAATAAGTCTGTTGTTTTGGGGCAAAGAAACCACCATCCAGTCTGGGAGCACTACACGACTGTGCTGCACTTTGTGCTAAAACACAACGATAAGGAAGATTAGGAAACAGTAACTGTATTTGTTGTTAAGAAATTCAAATGATCGTATGTTAAAGTGTTTGATATTCTCACCATGTAGCGCTCCAGGAAACCAAATCAGAAGAATAAATCCAAGGTATCTGACGCACATTTTGTCAGGAATGAAATCACCCGATAACAAAGTAGAGCTGAGAGCCGAGTCCAGATCAGAGCCAGTTAATTATTGTTGGGGGCATTTCCCGAAAATGTTTGTGGAGTAAACACTCGGGCATCATGGTGCTGCTCTGGAGCCAAAAGAAAAGATGGACAAATAGGCTTCATGTTCACAGACACACCCACAGAAAAGGAGAAAAAACATGCGAAAAAGATTCTCGTCTGTTTCCTCTTCTTAAGCACACACAAAGCTCCTGGATCCACAAAAACATTTCAGGCAGATTTACTTGAGAAATACAAATGATTCATTAAATGAGAAAGAAACAGTTTGGATCACTGCAGATTTACATCAGTATCTTGTTGAAACCAGGCTTCTTACAAACATTATTTTATAGTTTCCTGTTCGGTGTTGCTCTTTGACCTCAGATGATACTGTTCATTTCATCCATTCATTTACTGTCACATTATGTGCTTCAAAGAGCAGCACAGGTTTTTTGGATTTATTGTATTAATTCAACATTTAAAATCTGGGAAAGGCCTGTGACAATGATTCATTTGTTGAGAACTACCAGGAAACCTCAGATCAACTGATGTATAAAAGTCTCTAAAAAAAAGAAAAAAGAAAAAAAATTGATTATTTACAGACAAATTTCACAATTGCTTTTTGGGCCGGTGTGATCAGAGGTCAGTGTTGTGTCTGATTCAGTTATTTATCCAGTGATGTCAATAACAGTATATCTAAAAACACATATTTAACTTTACATGTTTAAATCTGATGATTTCTAAAATGACACCTTGACACATTGTCAGCTAAATCTGCTGGCATGCTAACAAGCTAACGCGAGGCCTTTTTGAGGCATCACAGTCAAATATCCACCATATTAATGTGTTCAGTGAAAAAACTACAACTACAACATTATATTTAAGTATTTTTTTAATTTTTGTGTTTCAGATCGAGCCAAAAAGCCCAAAATTGATTTTTATGAAATCCAGCACACGTTGTCGGCGTATTCAAATTTTATTTTCCAGTCAGTAATACATTGACTTGAATCCAAATGCAGCTGCATCTTCAATCTTCAATTAAACAATTGTTGTAATAAAAAAATTTAGAAACAGAACTTTATTTATTTGAAAGGTAGATTTAGGAGTAAAACCCACCCTCTTTGGCTCAATCCAGAAATCAATATAAGCAATAAAATATACATTTTACACCACATTTGAATCTTTGTAGCTTTAAGCACACAGAGAATTTGTTGGTACATTATGTAGGCTGTCACAGATCAAAACAAAAAGCCAGAAATAATTTGATAAACAACACAACACAGTGTGTTACAGCATGATCATAACTTAGCCAGCATAACTTGTTTTCCATCAGCGTTGAGCAAATCCAAAGGCAGCAGTATTCTTCCTCTTGGTGCTGCAGCCTCAGCAAATATCCTGGTTACAAGACAGAGGTTTGACAAAAAGAAACAAACAGAGTCAAATATAATGTGAATAAAGTGATGCATGTAAATAAAAAAAGGGAAGAACAGTCGTTGTGTTTCATGTGAGAAACATCAGCATTCTTTAAAAAGCAGATCACGAAGTTACACTCACCCTCTTTAAATCCCACCAGTCACAACCTGAAACAGAAAGGAAAAATAAACAAAACATTTTCTCAGTTATTCTTGTTACTCTTAAGAAGACAGTCAGATGACTTCATACTTTTCTTGTCATCTTAAAGATTTTCAAGCAAAACTACGGCCACCACCTTAAACTCCTTCACACTGTGATGGCTACGCCTGCTGTGCCGCACATTCACTGTCTCAAGGCCCGCCCTCTACGACTTTATGAATCCTACTTTACAAATACCCTTTTTCCATAGTCACTTTTGGCCGCAACGAGTGAAGCCATGCTGCGCCGATCTGTGTTTCCATTGTCAGTTTAGACACGCTGTGCCACGCCAAGCCGCACCAGAGATGGACCTTCTCAGGAGTAGGTCCAAAAGCCGGGCAGCCGGCCCTCAAGCAGGTAACGGTGACGTCTCGCCAACTGCAGCCAACACCCAACGTTCCCCGTTCTCCCCCATGAACAAGCGTGTGTGTAGCAAGACGCTACTCACCTCTGTCTGCAGGAGACCAGAGAAAGGTGTTTTTAAAAGTCTCTGTGTGTTCAGCTCTCAATACTTTTGTAGCTTCTAACTGAATCTCTGTGGTTTGGAGTTTAGTTTCTCTCCTGCGTCCTGTTTTTACTTTAGATATCTGCTTTATTTTACTGTTTCATGTTCGCTATCTGCCGTGTTATAAGTTGTGTGAAGTTGCTCCTCAAAAACTCCTCCAACATTTTCTTATTTTGCTGCTTCACATTAAAAACTTTTATTGTGAAGAATCGATAGAAAAATGAAATGTGTTATTACTGAATTAGCGGAACTTTGTTAGCGGCTTTTCTTCAATTAAGACAAGTGTAATAAAACTACAGGGAGGAAAGTGAAAGCAGAAACAGCCACAGTGAGATGTGATGAAGAGCTGCAGACAACAGGCTCTGCACACAGCTCACCTCCAACAGGTAAACTTCTTTTACCTGCCCTGCTGTGGAAAAACACATGCAGCAAAAATAACAGGGGACCTTAGCTGTGGATCGAGCCCGGTCTCACTCTGAAGTTGTGGAAATCTGGCGCTTGGGCAGTGATTTGCGGCATCAGACACCAACGAAAAAAGCTGTCCTTTAATGTTGGCATGTTATGCGGCCCGTTGCCGGTATAGTTTAGGGATGCCCGGCAGTGTCAGAGGGAAACGCTATGGGACAAGGACGAAAGTTAAAGGGATAGTGCACCCAAAAATGAAAATTCAGCCATTATCTACTCACCCATATGCCGAGGGAGGCTCAGGTGAAGTTTTAGAGTCCTCACAACACTTGCGGAGATCCAAGGGGAGAGGGGGTAGCAACACAACTCCACCTAATGGAGGCTTAGGCCTCCAGATTCACACTTGGATCACTACGGATGAGCAGTATGGAGATATTTTGTGTTTTCAATTATGTATTTTTGGACGTTTGAATCTGGAGTTGCAGGTGGAGTTGTGTTGCTACCCCCTCTCCCCTTGGATCTCCGCAAGTGTTGTGAGGACTCTAAAACGTCACCTGAGCCTCCATCGGCATATGGGTGAGTAGATAATGGCTGAATTTTCATTTTTGGGTGCGTTATACTTTTAAGGCATTGAAAGTCCGGGCGAGGTGGGCGGGAGGGATGATGGATGGGTCCAACAAACACCGACTTTCACCCGTGTTCGCTTCCTGTAAAATTATAAAGTCAAATCCTGTTCTTTATTCCTAAACCTAACTATGTGTTTTTGTTTCAGGAAGGGAAAAAAAAACGTAAATTAGCAGTGTTGTACAGACGTAGAGTGTTTATTTTGAAGGAGACTGTATGTAAACGTTAAATTTTCTGTGAAAACATAAGTGTATTTTGAAAGAAGAAGATGATTATGATGAAACTGGTGATTTACACCCCTAGTCCTGACCTGACAACCCGTATTGGTGAACACTACCTAAGCCAGCTAAAGCCTTCATCAAGGTATTAGAAGTACAGTGCTAAATCAGTGACATTTTGGGAACTGCGGTTACTAACTGTGGTTAGATGACCGATTCCACTTCATGATTGTATGCTGAATATGTGGCTAGCGGGGGTTTAGCTGAGCTTAGTTGAGCAGGGATTTATTTGTGGATTTTACTGAAGCTTTTAACTTAATGAAGACACATATACTCCTGAAAAGGCTAATTGATCTTAACACTAACACAGGGTTAGTTCTCTGGATCAGAGACTTTCTCACCTGGCGTCCACAGAGAATCTGTGTCAGGGGGAACATGTCAGATGTGCCCACAAGGATGTGTTCTTTCCCTTGTGCTATTCTCTGTTTCCTCATGAATTCATGATCAATGAGGAACATTTTAGATTGTTTAAATATGCTGAAGACAGGACCTTAGTTGATCTTTTACAGCAAACAGACCCATCGGGTGAAGCTGCCTACCTGGTCCACACTAAGGTCCTTCAAACATGGTGTCACATCTGTAAGTTAGAAATTACTGTGGCCAAGAGTAAAGAATTGATTATCTGCGCAAAACAAGATTTGAAGACAGAGCCGATGCCTTTAGCTTTTTGTCACGTTTCTTGGGCCACTCCTGAGCAGTTTCTGCACGGTGCATTTTTCTGCTGGGGGTGCCACCGCCATCAGGGAGTTCCAGTTGCAGTGAGGGGGGGTTACTTAGCCCACAGCGGTGTTTGGGTGGGTGGAGGGCGTCAAGTGGCATCCACATGAATGCCATGACCAAAGGTCTCCCAGCAGAACCTTGCATTGTAATAAAATGATCAATGTTACTCACTTTAACCCACCACTGGTTTTAATGTTTTGGCTGATCTGTGTATTTAAGAAGTCCTTCATCCCCAGATTGATGAGTTTTAAACCACAGACAGACAATGAGCTGATTAAATGTGTGTTAAAGTGTTTTGTAATGACTTGATACGCTTGTCTTACTGACTATTGGTCTGCTTTTACAATGTTGTCTTTTGTGTTTGGTGAGCTGACAAATTTCCACCCATGGTGGACAATAAAGATCTATTCTATTCTATTCTATTCTAGCATGAAGACTATACTATCTGCAAAACTATCCGTCAGATAGTTAGTACACAAACGGTTCCTTAGCTGGCAGTGATTTGGAGAAATCTGTGACCTTATTGTATTTCTTGTTAATCTGTAATGAGTTTAAAGTGATACTTACATCTGGAAAGTCTGATTCTTCCATTATTACAGTGAGCCACAGAATAATGAGTCGTCCACCATCCATCCTGATGCACACATTCAAATCTCGCCTTCTCACCATCTTTTATATATTTAACTCCAGCAGATATTAATTCAGAATAGCGACCAGTGTCCACAGAACAGAAGGCAGCTGCACAAAAGGAACAATAAAAAAACTGTTAACTTTTTTCCAGCTACTCTCTTTGACATCCTTTAGACTCGACTTAGTTTTACCTTTGCAGGTGGGTGTTTCTGACCACTTCCCGTTGCTGTAACACTCCACTCTCTCTGGACCCGTTTGTTTGTGAAATGCAGCACACAGGTACCTCAAAAACATTGGATTTTTTTCCACAACATCACCATTAGGAACTACAGGGTGATTTCCACAGGTCGTAACTGAAATAAAAAAATAAATCAACAAAGAGGATTCTAACAAATATTTCAAGCTGTCATATCAGAGTAAATGATTCTGTCAGCTTCTTACTGGCTGCCTCACTGATGGACCTCATCTACCCCCAAATCACTCAATACAGATATTGGTAAATGGCTGGAGAATTATTGCTGTAATTTACTGGTTAGAAATGAATGAAATACAATATTTTTGACCAAATAACCCTGAATTGGCGGAGATATTACCCAGTGCCTGTGATGCACCTGCCTCATTGCCGTCTCAAATGTCTTAATCCTGGTTCAGCCATATGATCAAATAAAATCAGATTTATTCATAAAGCACATTTAAAAACAACCAGAGTTGACCAAAGAGCTGTAGAGTAAAATAAAATAAGTAAAATTACATTACAGCAAAACATGCACAAATAAACAAGTA
Source organism: Epinephelus moara (assembly GCF_006386435.1). NCBI lineage: Eukaryota > Metazoa > Chordata > Actinopteri > Perciformes > Serranidae > Epinephelus > Epinephelus moara. The sequence goes on from NC_065526.1 coordinate 17,320,602, forward strand.
AAAAAAAAAGAAAACAAAGCACAGAATAGTGAGATCTGAAAATAAAATATGAAAGTTAAAACACAACCTTAAGGACAATCAAAGGCCTTAGAAAACATGTGGGTGTTGAAAAGGGTAAGCTGTTCCAAAGCTTTGGGGCGACTACTGCGAATGGACTATCACCCTTCCCCCTTAGTCTGGATCACGGGACTGCCAGGAGCAACTGGTCTGAGGATCTGAGAGATCTAGTGTTGGAAAGGGGGCAGAGGGGCTCAGCGATGTATCTGGGTGCCAGGCCAGGTAAGGCTGAAGATGAAGATTAGATGCCAAGGGCCCCAGGTGGTATACTATACCCCGGGTGGACAACTTTAGTTTTGAAACCTGCTGTATAAACACAGTTTATCATATCATGTAAAAGAAAAAATGAATCAACTTATTTACTTGTTGTGATCTGAAGTTGAATCTCTTTCTCTTCGGAGCTGCTAGCAGACCCTGTAAGATACAGCGGACACACCACTTAGTATCACACTGTGATGTTTTTATGCAATTCTCTCAGAACGTCTAAACATCTTTGCCGACAATACTGTTGTCCACACAATTGACACTGAAGATTATATTATATTATATTCTTCATTCAAGTCTCATCCAAATCCAAACCTACCTCCACCCACAGGCTTTGTCCCATTGCCAGTCAATGTAGTGTGTCCCCCACCTGCAGATCCACCATGTCCAGTACCTGGTCTGCTGCCTTAGTGGAAAAGAGAAAACACATTGGATATATGTATTCTATGGAGAGAGCCCACATCAATGGATTTATTCATTCATATTTAATACGGATCAATAACTTACCTCCACCTTCAGGGTGTATCCCACTCCCAGTAGATGTAGTGTTTACACCAGCTGTTCCCACCTCTGCAGAACCGTTCTGTCCAGCACCTGGTTCAGTTTCCATGCCTAAGTAGAAAACACTATTGTTATACAAAAAGTACATATATCTATTCACTAATTTTCCACAAACGCTTTTCTTGTTGGGGGGCACAAGGATGCTGGAGCCTATCCCAGCTGACATTGGGCGAGAGGCGAGCTACACCCTGCACACGTCACCAGACTATCACAGGGCTGACACATAGAGACAGACAACCATTCACACTCACATTCACACCTATGGGAAATTTAGAGTCACCAGTTAACCTGCACGTCTTTGGACTGTGGGAGGAAGCTGGAGAACCCAGAGGAAACCCACGCTGACACAGGGAGAACATGCAAACTCCGCACAGAAGGGCTCCCCACCCTGAGGTTCGAAACCAGGAACCCTTTTGCTGTGAGGCCATGGTGCTAACCACTGCATATACACCGATCAGCCAAAATATTAAAAGATGTTCCCCTAATCCAAGGTGGGGCCTCCTTGGATCAGACGTGGCTCTGACCTGTCGAGGCATGGACACAGGATCTCTGGGAGTGTCCTGCGGTGTCTGGCACCAGTGCGCTGGCGGCAGATCCATTTAGTCCAGTGGGTTGTAAGGTGGGTTAATGGCACGTGCCACAGATGCTCATTCAGATTGGGATCTGTAGAATTTGGTGGTCAGGTTGACACTTTGAGGTCTTTGTCACATTCCTTGGGCCATTCCTGGGGGTACTTGGTCTGCAACAGTGTTTAAGGGGGTGGAACATGTCAGATGGTGCACCTTTGTGAGCTTTCTGTGGAACTTTCAAAGTTTGTCAAATTTGAACATCGAAGTAAAGTCTAGGAAAAGGTGGAGGAGATAAACACCAACTTCAATCCAGACCACATGGACAGGCAAGACCAACTTTGCATGCTGGAGTGGACATGGAGGGACTGAACACTGGCGGCAGTCCCAACCAGTCATGTGGCAGTGACTCTTCTTGGGCTCCCCAAGATCTCCCTCTTGCATTTAAGAGTGCTGAGGCAACACATTTGGTTATCTGAGTCACCAATTAACCTGCACAGGGCCGCCCCTCCCTAAACGCAGAACATGCGCTTTGCGTAGAGCCTCATTTTCCATAGGAGGCCACATTTTGCACAAGGGGACACATTTGCGCAATGGATGCGCATATGCACTACCGTGAGGCGCGCGTAGAATCAGCTCAAGGAAGGAGAGAAGAGACCTGTAATCTGACCGTGCATGCGTCGCTGCAATGATTGACAGCACTCAACATCTGACCAATCAGAGGGGTGCGCCGGCAGGCACTTGCAGAGCTGCAGCAGGTGAAGAATGGTCGACATGTCGTCCAAAAGACAGTCAGGAGCGAGCAAGAGGGAAAAAAAAGGCAAAACAAGAGGAAGCTCGTGCTTCACTTGAAGGTGGGTGTTGTTGAAATAAAACTTTGTGGCACAAACACCTAAGCTGCTACTCATTAGATAGGAATCTCTGTCTCCAGTCTCTGTCTAGACTGGAGAAATTTTTTTTTTCCAGTGGCCCTGATTAACATTTATTGAATGTCTTGTTAACGCCCTATGCATTCACCTCTGATGAAAAGGAGTGGTAAAATGACCAGTTGATGGTCGTATATATTGATAGGCTATAAACTTTAGCCTATATATAATATATTGGCTAAAGTTTATAGCCTATTAATATATGTTGTTAATATAAGTTTTCAACTACTTTTATGGAGGTAAATGTCGCCATCTGTTGGTGAATTTAATTCATAACAGACAGCTTTTGAGGAGACAGAGAAATACTGATGATGGGGGGGGGCTCCAAATAAAATTTCGTTTAGGGCAAGGGGAGAACATGCAGACTCCACCTGGAGGGGCTCCCCCACCCTGGGCTCGAACCAGGAACCCCCTTCCTGTGAGGCGACAATGCTAACCACTGCACCACTGTGCTGCCAATTAATCAATCTTAACTAATGATTAACAATTATGACATTTGATTGTGAGGTACTTAAATAGTTAGTTCCTCATTTGTTTCCCATTACTTCTAAATTTTGTGTACATTATTTAAAAATTAATAGGCTGAAATTAAAGCATAGTGGCAAATTAAAATGTAAAGAACTAAATTACATACTTACACTGGGTGAAATGTATTTTTCCATTAGTGCACTGAACACGGCTGCTGTAATCCTGCTGAATACACGGAATATGTTTCTCCTCTCCTTCCTTTAAATACTCAACTCCAGATAGTCTAAAATTGGCCCCAACATGTTCAGCAGGATCCAGGACGCAGAACGCCTCTGTACAAAATTACCAGAAAAACACATGTGTATCATTATTTGGGTAACATCTTTCATAAACCTTTGAAATGAAGAATACTGGTATTGACTTGTTTATACCTTTGCAGATGGGTAGTTGCGACCAAGTCCCATCACTGTAACACACCACAGTGCCTAAACCAACTTGTGTGTAAAAAGCATTACATTGGAACTTTAAAAACGTTTGATCCCTTTCCACGACATCACCGTTTGGAACGTTCGGGTATGCTCCACAGTGGTCGACTGAAATACCACAAAATAAAAGAGGTTATTTATTGCTGTCATAGTATCTCAGTGAAATGGTGATCACAACTGGATATCTCCAAAGGCTGTTTCATTACAGTAACTGGTCAGCATGGGAAGAAGTATTTAAGAAGTCGCATTGAGTAACATAAACTAAGTCTGATACATGTGATGAATCTGAATGAGTCACCTGTTGTGATTTGAGGTCTACTGGTTCTCTCATTCGAGCCAGAGGTGCTAGAAGATTCTGTGAGATACAGAGCAGATAAAGACACCTAAGTTAGTTTTACTTTGTTCAGTATCTGGTAATAATAATAAAAAAAGCATCTTTATCGCTGCATATCTTAGCACATTGTCCACTTACTGCATGTTGGGCCTTCAGTCCAGTTGCCATAGATGCAAAAGATGGACTTTGTGGTGTCTGCTCCCTCTACAGTATATCCATCTTCACATTCATACTGCACCTCTGAATCTGCAGCAAATACCTCCTGGTATTCCTGATGAATGATGACTGCGTGGGGGATTTTAGGGGGCTCGCCACATGCATTGATACTTTCTGTGAAAATTGGTATATTAGTCATGAAAAAGAAGAGTTAATAAAGGAGCTCAGATGAGTGGTTACTTGCTTGGCTCAGTTAGCTGGTGAGAACTTAAACGTAAGAATAACTTGTCTTTGTTTTACAGCTTGTTTGTACAGAACATCAGACTTACTCTCACAGATACAGCTTGTTTGTACAGAACATCAGACTTACTCTCACAGACTGGCAGAGACGTCCATGTTCCACCATTACATTTGGCTGTGACATGTCTGTATTTGGGCTCATATCCTTCATCACGGCATCAGCTCTCATAGTTATGCTGATGATACGCAACTGTACATCGCCGTGTCTCCTGATGACACAGGGCCAATTGATACTCTTTTTAACGGCATTTTAGACATAAAGTCATGGATGGCAGCGAATTTCCTGCAGCTCAACCAGGACAAAACAGAGGTTTTAGTCATTGGTCCTGAAGGCCAGAGAGAGAAACTTTTACCAATACTACAGGATTTTAAACCTACACAATCTGTAAAAAATCTGCATGTGATTTTTGACTCTGAGCTCTGTTTTATTCCACATATTAAAAACATAACAAAAGTAGGTTTCTGCCACCTTAAGAATATAGCCAGAGTCCGCCCGTTTCTCTCTCAGGCCAGCACGGAGGTGCTGATGCATACTTTTATCTCCTGTAGGTTAGATTATTGTAATGCCCTGCTCTCTGGTCTTCCCAAAAAGAGTATCTTAAATCTACAATTATTACAGAATTCAGCTTCATGAGTGCTGACGAGGACCAGAGGGCGGGAGCACATTACACCAGTTTTAAAATTGCTGTATTGGCTCCCCGTGCGCTTCAGGATCGATGTTAAGGTTCTTTTATTAGTTTTTAAATGTCTTAACGGTCTTGGGCCTTCTTATTTATCTGACCTGCTTTTACCATATCAACCCTCGCGGACCCTGAGGTCCTCCGGCACCGGCCTTTTAACCATACCACAAGTTAGGACTAAAACAGTTATTATGGCCCCCGATTGTGGAACAGCCTGCCGGAGAACCTCAGAGCTGCAGAGACTGTTGATGTTTTTAAAAAGAGGCTCAAGACTCATCTTTTTAATGAGGCTTTTAACTGATCTCTTTATTTATCTATTTTAAATTCCTTTTATAACCGATTTATCTATCTATTATCTATTTTTTTTTTTAATTTATGTTCTTACCCTTCCTCCTTTTACGTTCTTATCTCATTTAACCTTTATCTTTTGTTATTTTAGTTATAGGTTTTAGTTCTGATGCATTTTATGTCTCTGTTTTAGATCATTCTTACCTAGCTACTAACTCACTTTTATGAGCTAAACAGCTTTTTGTTTATTTGGTTCTTTTTATACCTTTTATCCTATCTTACTGTTTTAGTCCCTCAGTTTTCAGCTCCAGTGTTTCCTCATGGGGGCCTACCACACTGAGAGTTGTTCCTGGTCTCCCGATGGGGGTGCCGTCGGGAGACCATTCTGACCTGGGTGGCTGAAGGACACTGCACCTCAGTGTGGAGCCTCATGTCTGCCCGAGTCGGGGTGGTCTCTACAACAGCGCTCCCTGTGGCCGTGGACCGTGGGCCTTCTCAGTGTGGACGGCCCCCAGAGGTGGCTTTTTCCTTGCCTCGGGTCTCGGTGCTCGGCCATGTCTCTTTAGTGATAGCTAATGTGTGTGTGTGTGTGTGTGTGTGTGTGTGTGTGTGTGTGTGTGTGTGTGTGTGTGTGTGTGTGTATTTACGTATCTCTGTGGGATGGGAGGGTTGGGTTTTCTTTTCTTTTTGTTGTCTGTTTTGGATCTTAGTTGTTTTTAACCTCTGTGAGGCACTTTGTGTTACTGTTGTATGAAAAGTGCCATATAAATAAAGTTGATTTGATTTGATTTGATCACATGTTATCCTGATTTTGTGTCCATCCCTATACCAACCACTCCAGTTTCCTGTGTATTTTGCATTGGGTATATCTGGTGGCAGGCAGGCTTTTTCATCTGAGAGGAATAAAGAAACAAACATATATTTTACCATGGTTTTCTAGAAGGCCATTATTTGCGTGAATGTTATCTCCAAAGATTCACTGATGCTCTGCTGCCTTAAAATCAGGGCAAGGTGACAAGGGACCAGGGTTGCACCTTGTCACTGATTCTGTTTGTGATAGTCATGGACAGGATCTCAAGGCACAGCCTGGGGGAGGAAGGGGTCCGGTTTGGGGACCTCAGAATTACATCTTTGCAGACGATGTA
>NC_065526.1:17327518-17334298 GCF_006386435.1 Epinephelus moara
ACTGAGAAACGTATCTACTGAATGTATACACATGCTGCTTTTGCTTTTTAATGATTATAACAGTGAAAAAAAGACCGACCCTGCTGTACAGGAACCAGTGAAGGGAAGCAGGGAAACTTTGCTGATATTCAACCACCTGTGTGTCATCACAGTGTGCGCAGATGAACGTTGTTTGACTTCTTCCGCAGCCCCCCGACAGTCCAGTTGCCAGTCTGGGTGCTGGGAGCGCCACGGGGGTAAAACTAAACACTGTTCATCTGCACACACTGTGTTACCTTGATTTCGTTGCTGTGTCAGTCTGACATCCTGAATAGGCTATATCCTTCAAATGTCTGAGAGTATTTCTCCAGGGAGTGCAGTTAGCGACAGTGGGAGCACCATGCCAGTCTGGCTCCGAAACCGAAAGTTTGTCGGACTTAGCAACAGTAACTAAGGGGGGCGGGCCTTAGCGAAGGGTGAATTCAGTATTAATTATCATTAGGCTGCCGTTGCCATGGATACAGAGTACAGACACATTTCTTTTTGCGAATTTTGAATCAATAAAACGTGCTTTAATCATTATTTTGTGTCACATCACTGAATGTTTTAGGAGTAAGCCATGTTCTAAGCGGGATAATGTAGGTTTTAGTGAGCCGGTGACAGTTGAAAAACCCCCGCTGCGCGTCGGGGTTCCATTCCCCTGTCGGGAGTTATTTTTTAACAGTCACCGGCTCACTATACATTATCCCTTACTTAATGCATCTGTCTATGCGACAGATGGTATCCGTCCTCTTGATGTCCGTCCTCCTGCTGCAGTTGGTGGGAGTATGAGGCGCCGCGTCCTCCTGCTGCAGTTGGTGGGAGTATGAGGCGCCGATAGCCAAGCGTACATGCGTTTTAATAAAATGAGCATTCGTTTTGTAAAATGCGCGTGCGAAATAGTAATAAAACGCGCGTGCCTTTCATATATATATAAAACGTGCGCGCGAGTTAAAAAGAGTGCGTGTGTTTTTAAAAAAATAACATATGCATGTCACCTCCCGGTCTCCGTATCTTTGTGTTCTTTTCCATCATAATAATTCTTCTTTAATCCCACTTAAAGTGATTTAGATCATAATCACTTTAGATCCCGAAGCGTGAACATTCATTTATGTTATCTGACCATAAAACAGGCTGAAACTAAAACAAATTTAAGAGCAAATTAAAATGTAAAGAACTAAATTACATACTTACACTGGGTGAAATTTATTTTTCCATTAGTGCACTGAACACGGCTGCTGTAATCCTGCTGAATACACGGAATATGTTTCTCCTCTCCTTCCTTTAAATACTCAACTCCAGATAGTCTAAAATTGGCCCCAACATGTTCAGCAGGATCCAGGACGCAGAACGCCTCTGTACAAAATTACCAGAAAAACACATGTGTATCATTATTTGGGTAACATCTTTCATAAACCTTTGAAATGAAGAATACTGGTATTGACTTGTTTATACCTTTGCAGATGGGTAGTTGCGACCAAGTCCCATCACTGTAACACACCACAGTGCCTAAACCGACTTGTGTGTAAAAAGCACTACATTGGAACTTTAAAAACATTTGATCCCTTTCCACGACATCACCGTTTGGAACATTGGGGTATGCTCCACAGTGGTCGACTGAAATAAATGGAGGAGGTTATTTATCATTTTTCATCATATTTTAATGAAACAGTGTTCACAGCAGCAACAACACAACTTGTTGTAATAAATAAACATTTTACAGTCAGTCTGTTATTTTGTTTACCTAAAACCTCGTTTTTAAATTGATTTAATCCTTGTTCTTTTCCCATGTGAAATGCCTCATTCCCCTGCACTGTGGTCTTTGTCACCACATGACATCACCAGCTGTGATGAGCTTCACAGGGAGAGTGTAAGGCGGAATTAATTCTTCTGCGTCGAATCGACGCTGTACCCTACTCCGTAGCCTGACGCACACCTCCCCAGAAATGTAATTGCACGTCGCAGTGACACAGACCTCCTGTCTATTTTTGTAAGCTGAAACCATTTCCCTCAGTGGAAACAAAGCTTTTATTTACTTTAATTTCACAGATAATAAACAATAAATTTTGAAGATAATAAATTCTCCACAAAATAGCATTTTAAGTCTTGATTTATCCTGACTTCATATGAGCAGAGGAAATCTCTGCTCATTGCTGGGCTAATTCTAACAATGTAAAATGCCATAGGCTTGTGCTAATAACGTTAGCATGTTATATTTGTTTGGAAAACATGTTTAGTACAAGACAGTTGTTTTGTCGGTGACTCTTGTGAGCTGTAATGGAGCTGAATTTTGTAACTTTACCTTTGTTAAATGTTGCTGTTGTCCCTGGCTTCATAGGAAAAGAGAGGAGGAAAAGTCCGCTAGCAGCTAGGCTAATTCATACAATGTAAAATGCCATAGGCTTGTGCTAATAACGTAAGCATGTTGTATTTGTGGGGAAAATGTGTCCAGATAAAGACAAGTGTTTGTCTGTGAATGCTGCGAGTTATAGTGAAGCTGATTTGTTTACATGAGTTTGAAACTGTCTCTATGAAGCCATGTTTAATGTGTGTTTAACGTGTGATTTGAATCAACTAAACTTTATAGCGCTTCACAGAAACCCCGCCACAACTACTGTCTCGGAGATGTAACTGCAGAGTGACAGACACACCGCCGCACAGGTATAAATGCTCACAACGGCCATCTTACTATTTTTATTGGGACTCATCCACATCCATAGGGGGGTTGGGTGGCTTGATTGACTTCTTTGCCAGGGGTCCCCCCAAAGTCTAGGATTGGTAGTGGCTACAAATTCAGCTTTTTCATTACAGTAACTGGTCAGAAAGGGAAGGACTGAAAAGTCCAATTTAGTAAATACAGAAACTAATAAGTCTGATGCATGTGATGTAAAAGGAGCCATGAATTTAAATGATCTACCTGTTGTGAATAGAGGTTTAGGGTTTCTCTCAAGTGAGCCAGAGGTAGAAAGTCCTGTTCGATACACAGCAGAGAAAAGTAACAAAGACACGCCAGTTAGTGTCACTGCATCGAGTGCCTGATAATAATTAAGAAAAAGGGGGAGGAAAAGTATCTCACTGCATATCTTAGCACATTGTCCACTTACTGCATGTTGGGCCTTCATTCCAGTTTCCAGATATGCAAGTGATGGACTTTGTGGTGTCTGCTCCCTCTACAGTATATCCATCTTTACATTCATACTGCAATTTTGTATCTGCAGGATACAACTCCTGGTATTCCTGATGAATGATGACTGCGTGGGGGATTTTAGGGGGCTCGCCACATGCATAGATACTTTCTGTGAAAATTGGTATATAAGTCATGAAAAAGAAGAGTTAATAAAGGAGCTCAGATGAGTGGTTACTTGCTTGGCTCAGTTAGCTGGTGAGAACTTAAACGTAAGAATAACTTGTCTTTGTTTTACAGCGTGTTTGTACAGAACATCAGACTTACTCTCACAGACCGGCAGAGACGTCCATGTTCCACCATTACATTTGGCTGTGACATGTCTGTATTTGGGCTCATATCCTTCATCACATGTTATCCTGATTTTGTGTCCATCCCTATACCAACCACTCTGGTTTTCTATGTATTTTGCATTGGGTATATCTGGTGGCAGGCAGGCTTTTTCATCTGAGAGGAAAAAAGATACAAAAACACATTTTCACCAAAGTGACAGTGCTTGTATAAAACATCTAACAGACTCTCACAGACTGGCACAGAGGACCGTGTCCCATGTACACATTTAGCTGCGGCCTCTTAGTCTTTGGCTTCATATCCTTTATCACATGTTATCCTTGTCATGTATCTGTCCTTATACCAAACACTTTTTGGCAATTGATATGTCTGAAATGCCATCACATGCATGAATATTATCTCCAAGGACTTATCATAGCAACAAATATCTTATAGCAAAAAAGACTTGCTGCTAAAGGAATGTTAAATGCTAGATGAGAAGTCAGGGGATCATCAAAGTTATAACTATCATCCTCAGGGGGACATGAATGTGTGTACCAAATTTCATGGCAATCCATCTGATAGAATATTTGAGTCTGGACCAAAGTAGTGGACCCACAGACTGACAACAACGCTGCAACCATGNCAGAGCTGCTCAGAGTAAACCATTAAAGGTGTATTACATGTTATATTCACTAAACCTGCACATTGAATCATCTCTACTGCAAATACATATTTCAATAATATTCATAGATTATAGATTTCCTCATGAGGAGGAAGGAGTAGCTGCCATTTTAAGAATATTTGAACTATTCAATTGAACTTTTAGTGGAAGAACACTATCAGACACAAATGATTATTTACAGCAGAGTGATCTATATGTTGTACAACATGTCTTGAAGGGATCTTTAAACATTCTTTTAGATAGAGTCTTGTCTTATCAGACCGATAGAGAATTTTTTGTAAGCATGGAGGAATTTTCATCAAAACACTATAAAATAAATTGTGGTGTTCCTCAAGGTTCAATTTTAGGTCCCACACTTTCTAACCTCTACATGTTGAAGCTTGGTAATGTCATCAGGAGGCATGGCATGAACTTCCATAGTTACGCCGATGACACACGGATTGATTGATTAATTTTCCGTAACCGCTTATACTGTTAGGGGTCGAGGGCGGGGCTGGAGCCTATCCCAGCTAACATTGGGCGAGAGGCGAGCTACACCCTGCACAGGTCACCAGACTATCACAGGGCTGACACATAGAGACAGACAACCATTCACACTCACATTCACACCTACGGACAATTTAGAGTCACCACTTAACCTGCATGTCTTTGGACTGTGGAAGGAAGCTGGAGTACCCAGAGAAAACCCATTCTGACACGGGGAGAACATGCAAACTCTGCACAGAACAGCTCCCCCACCCTGAGGTTCGTACCAAGAACTCTCTTGCAGTGAGGCAACAATGCTAACCACTTTATCACCGTGCCGCCCTGTTATAATAACATCTCACTCTGACCTCGTCATGGTCATGGAATTTCCACAACCACATACGGCATGCAAGGTACCCTGGTGCGTTGGTTGTTGACATTCTGGGACACCATGTAAAGTTCTGCCTGTTACATGCATTGTCTTCTTTTAAATTACACTTCCATTTTTACAGAAAATAAACGCACTACGTCGGTACAACACCGTGAATTGACGTGTTTTTTTCCTCTAACAACAAAAGCACGTGGTCAGGTTTAGGAAAAAAGAACAGGGTTTGGCTTTAGAATCTTACGGGATGCGAACCCTGCTCTCTCGGATGAAAGTTGATGTTTGTTGGACACATCCACCACCACTATCGCCCGCCCCACTAAGACTTTCGCCTGCCTTAACTTTCGTCCTTGTCCCACCGCGTTTCCCCCTGACGCTGCTGGGCGTTGCTAAACTGCAACAGCAACTGGCTGTGTATCATGCCACAAGTCACTGACGCCACAAGTCACTGCCCAAGCACCGGATGTCATCGACTTTAGAGTGAGACCGGGCTCTCAAAGGAGGAATTTAAGTTGAATTCACATTTTTACAGTCCAGTAGTTGTGATATTTTCCATGCACAACAACGACAATCACAATCATCCACACAGTTACCACATTTGCAGTTACAACTAACACTATAGTACAATAATTAACATGACATAAACTCCTGTAATATTCCTTTTTTGGCCATGTTAGCAGCATGGCTCTACAGATAGCGGTGTTGATTGGTCAGGTGGTCCTCTACTTTGGTCCAGACTGAAATATCTCAGCAGGTGCGATGGATTTCTGATGAACACATTCATGTTCCCCTCAGGATGAACTGTTTGAAGTAGTGCCATTATTTAATTTGTGCTATGACTTGGTTCATTTCTAAATATATGCAAAACTTAAGACATTCTCATCAGCCTCAGATGTACTCTGTGCTTTGTGCTAATTAGCACATGTTAGCATGCTAACAAGCTAACATGGCAAACATTGTACCTGCTTAATGTTAGGATTTATCATTGCCATTATTAGCATGCTGATGTTAGCATTTAGCTCAGAGCATGACAGATATAATCGACCATATTTACACAGTATGTGCTATAGTAAGAAACAGACTGAAGGAAAATAAATCTACATATGCGTGTTACACAGATTTTCAGACAGCCAGAACATCTTTATTAGCTGAATCAGCAAATTGGGAGTCACAGGGAAAACAAAGACCCTGAGGGATATTGGTTTCTCCACTTACTCCAAATTATACCAAACTTGTGTGTGTCCCGTTTTAGATTATGTTGCAGGAGTGTGGGGATCTAACTTGCAATACCCCAAAAGTGAGGCTGTCCGTAATAGAGTGATGCGGTACTTCCTGGGTGTACGTGAGTTTGCACCAACCCTGGCTATCATGGGAGATATGGGGTGGGAACCCAGTGAAGTACAGTGGAGTGCACACGTAATAACAGCCCACAAACGTAATAAACCACAAAGGTAATACAAATCTGCAGCTTTGAATGTAATAATCCCGCAAATGTAATAAATTTCCCACAAACGTAATAGCAGCTGCCTACTACAAACGTAACACACAATTTTCCGCAAATGTAATAACTATTACATTTGCAGAAAATTATTACAAATGTGGGAAGGTGAAAATCTAAACTGTAATAACTTCCCACAAATGTAATATGAGACTGAATAATGATCTTTGTGGTTGTTGTTGTTTGTTTGTTTACTTATACACCTGCCAATAGTGATGCATGTGTTGACAAGCAACCCGCAGGTCGGGTGGGGCGGGTCAGAAAGTGACAGAGCA
>NC_065526.1:17338026-17338224 GCF_006386435.1 Epinephelus moara
AATTTTAAAGGCTCAAGTTACAGCAAAAAGGATGGCCTCTCAAAAAACTGATAAGAAAAATTAGAAATTTGACAAATAATATTATGTGGTGATAAATACATTCAAAATAATAAAAGTTACAATACAGCCTCCCACCACTTGGTGGCGGTAATGCGTCAGTCAGTTGTTTAACAGTTAAACAACTGACTGACGCATTAC
>NC_065526.1:17338307-17351137 GCF_006386435.1 Epinephelus moara
ATAAATAAGTCAGTTGTTTAACAGTTAAACAACTGACTGACGCATTACCGCCACCAAGTGGTGGGAGGCTGTATTGTAACTGAGTGTGTCAACATAACAGTATGCGGCCCTCGCAGCCCACAGGTGCAAAACGGAATTTGTTTTGCGGCCCTCTAGGTGGCGCTCATGGTTAAGAATCCCTGCTCTAGAGGGCACTGCATCACATTTTCTTTACTAGAGGGGCACTCTAGAGGGCACAGCATCACATTTTCTTTGCTAGAGGGGCACTCTAGAGGGCTCTGCATCGCATTTTCTCCTGGAAGGGCACTTTAGAGGCCACTGCACCATGTTTTCTCTACTGGAGGGGCATTCTAGGGTGGGTGCTATGCTTCCAAGACAACACCATCCAGCCACCATGGGTCTGGGTGGTGTTATCGGCAGTAACTGTCATATGTGCAAGGTGCAGAGCGGTGCATCCACCTGCAGCCAGACCATCAACCACAACAAAGTCAGAGAGGTTTGGATTACAACACACACACACACACACACACACACACACACACACACACACACACACACACACACACACACAGAGTGTGACTTCATTCTCTTTCTGTAGCAAATAGTGGTTTACTACTACATTATTGTTCTGAATGCCCAGTTCTCAGTCTAGCACCAACTAATCAAAACCGATATCTTGTTTCTTAATAACCAGAGGTTATAAATTCAGCTTTTTATTACCGTCACTGGTCAGCAAGGGAAGAAGTATTTGAAAAGTTAAACTAAGTAAATACATAAACCAAGTCTGATACATGTCATGTACAAGGAGCAATGAATTGGAATAATTAACCTGGTCTGAATGTTGGTCCACTGTCTCTGTCAGTCGAGCCAGAGGTGGTAGATGATCCTGTGAGATACAGAGCAGATATATATGTACAGGATGGAAGACACACCAATTAGTATCACTTTGGGATGTTCTCTGGCATGAATTTATTTCTGATTAAGAGTAATCCCTAAATAATTTTCCCATTATTCTTTTTAGAAAATTAAAGACTGTAAATTGTAAAGTAAATTAAACTTTCAATGAATGCTCTAAAGGTGAATAACCTACCTCCACCTTCAGGTTGTGTCCCACTCCCAGCAGATGTGGAGTGTCCTCCAGCTGTTCCCACCTCTGCAGAACCACCCTGTCCAGCAACTGGTCTGGTTTCTCTGCCTGAGTGGAAAAACCTTATTATTATACAAACAGTATACTCCAGAGAGGTATGGAGATTTAAATCATCAGTTGGAGACGACTGAGTCAACTGAGATTGCTTTAAGTCGAGCAGTTAATCTTTGAGAGAAAGAAAGAAATTGCCTCACGACATACTTGAGATATCACATTCACAAAAATGAGACAGACAAGGTCACTGTGAACTGTGACCATTGACTGCAAAAAGTAAATCAATTTATCCTCGAGTCCAGGTGAATGTGCCAAATTTTAAGAAATTCCCTCAAGCTGTTCTTGAGATATTGCGTTCACAAGAACGAGATAAATGCAAGGCCACAGTGACCTTGACCTTTGATCTTCGACCACAAAATTCAAATCAGGTTATTCTTTAGTCCAAGTGGATGTTTGTGTCAAATTTTAAGAAATTCCCTGAACGTGTTTCTGAGGTATCATGTTCACAAGAATGAAACAGATACAAGGTCACACTAACCTTGACCTTTGACCACCAAAATGCAATCAGTTCATTGCTGAGTCCAAGTGAACATCTGTGCCAAATTTGAAGAAATTCCCTAACGGTGTACTTAAGATATCACATTCACAAAAATGAGACAGACAAGGGCACAGTTACCTTGACCTTTGACAAAAAAAAAAGTCCAACTGAATGTGCCAAATTTAAAGGAATTTCTTGAAGCTGTTCTTGAGATATTGCGTTCACAAGAATGAGATAGATGCAAGGTCACAGTGACCTTGACCTTTGACCACAAAATTCTAATTAGTTTATTGCTCAGTCGAAGTGGACATTTGTGTTAAATTTAAAGAAATTCCCTTGACGTGTGTTCACGAGAATAAAACAGATGCAGGGTCACAGTGACCTTGACCTTTGACCACTGAAATCCCATCAGTTCATTGTTGAGTCCAAGTCAACATCTGTGCCAAATTTGAAGAAATTCCCTCAAGACCTTCTTGAAAAATCCCGTTCATGAGAATGAGACAGACAAGGTCACATTGACCCTAACCTTTGACCACCACAAACAAATCAATTCACAATTGAGTCCTTGTAGACTTTTGTGCCAAATTTGAAGACATTCCCTTGAGGCGTTCTTAAGATATTGTCTTCATCAAGGATGGGACGGACAGATAGACAACCTGAAAACATAATGCCTCCAGCCACGGCTATTGCTGGTGCAGAGGCATAAAGAAGATTTGATATTAACATGAGCTTTGGATGGTTTTGGAAGTTATAGAATAAAATACCTGGACAGTGACACAATGGCTAGATTTATGCTTTAGTTATTTTCTAACAGTGCACGTCAGTTTACAAGAGCAAAAGATTTCAGGATGTTGAATAATCGATGACTTTGGGAAACAAACTTTCTACCACAAGTTTAGCTGAAGTTGGAGAAGTTTCCCCAAACCAGATAAATAACAATATAAAGCGGCTATCACCAGTCAAAACTCTGATATAATAACATCTCGTTATATGATTAATGACATGCCTCTTGCCTTTAAGAAGATAGTGCCATTAGGCTAGTTAGGCGTGTTAAATGTCTGAGTATCAGGGTGCTGCCCAAACGAACTGCACTGAACTAAACAGGGCAGGTGTGAAAACAGCAGTTCCAACCGGGTGTGCACCAAAAACTGGACTGAGACCTTCTTGAAGAGGTGGTCTCGGTCCAGTTACAAACAAAGTCTGGTGCGGTTCGTTTGTGGTGAGAACGTGTTCCGACCTCGATCTGAACCAACTGCAGTCACATGACACATTGTTTGGGTTAAACATGAGCATGTTACAGTCCTGGAGGATTATTAATGTGCACCTCCTCCTGTACTGCCTTAATATGCACATTCAGCACATCCAATGCATCAAAACATTGTTTTCTAGTTGGAGCCGCGCCTCGTTTTCAAACTGTATGGTTTGACTAAAATGAACAATGACAGCAATATAGTCCACGATGAGCAGCGCTAAAATCAACCTGCGTAGTTGTCCCTCCATTGTGACATTAGAAAGTGTCACATTTATCTTGTAAGTGTACTCTTCTTCAATGTTTTGTTTACTTCCTGGATTTTTCCCACATGGAAATTCTGACCAATCAAGAGCAGCTTTCTCACACAAGGCATTTTATCTGGTCCACTTGTAAATGCTGCCGTGAGAACACAAACCAACTCTAGGCAATAATGCTACTTTGGAACACAATTAGACCCTGATTCAGACCAAAGCAAGACAACTTAAGGTCTGAAAGCACCCTTAGAATGACTACAGGCCCATTCACAGTGTTTGGAAATGTGGAGCGATCCAAAGCTTGACAGGCCTGCCATGCCTATTTATGGGTTCTACACGATGGCTGGACCACTGCAGTGTAGGCAGGATTAGTGAATGGAAAATCGTTTGCATTCAGTAAAAACAAACTTTATCACTTACTGCACGTTGGGCCTTCAGTCCAGTTTCCAGAAAAGCAAAAGATCAATTTTGTGGTGTCTGCTCCCTCTACAGTATATCCATCTTCACATTCATACTGCAGTTTTGTTTCTTCAGGATACACCTCCAGGTGCCTCTGATGAATGATGACTGCATGGGGGACTTTAGGGGGCTCACCACATGAATCGCTACTCTCTGAGAAAATAGCACAAAAAGCACAACTGTCATCAAAAAGAGGAGTTTATAAAGGAGCTCAGGTGAGTGGTTAGTTGGCTGGCTCTGTTAGTGTAGCTGGAGAGAACTCAAACAAAAGGATTTTGTGTGTTATTAGTTTTAAAGCTTGCTGGTGTAAACATCTGACAGACTTACTCTCACAGACCAGCACAGAGGACCATGTTCCATTTATACACTTGGTTGTGACTTGCCGGTCCTTGGGTTCATATCCGACATCACATGTTATTCTGACTTTGTGTTCATCCCTATACCAACCATTCTGGCTTGCTGTGTATTTTGCATTGGGTATATGTGGTGGCAGGCAGGCTTTTTCATCTGAGAGGAAAAAAGATACAAAACACATTTTCACCAAAGTGACAGTCTATTAAACCCCTATTTGAATGACATTAACAATAATAATAATAATAATAATAATAATAAACTTTATTTATAAAGCACCTTTCATACAAGAAATGCAGCACAAAGTGCTTTACAGTAAGGGCAGTATAAGCACTGAAAGCTTCACATGAAAACAGACAGAATGAACATAAAACTGATTCATAAAATCACATAACTGTAAAACTATAAATTATAAAATCAAGTAACATTTTAAAAGAGTTGCAGCAGCGTGAAGCGTAAAGTGTCAGAAACAAAACTGGGACACTCCATTTTCATCAATGATTTTTTTAATTGATAATTGATAAGGATGAATTTGATAGTTATCAATGCATTAGTAAAATTACGTTTTTTAATATTATCTATTAAAGCCTTTGTAAATAATGACGGGTCTTTATCTAATGATGTGCCATATCATCTCGTCCACAATAATACCGGTATCATTTTTAATTCAACTTGCTGACATATTGACATCATACTGTTACCCACGGCAACAACAAGCATGTCTGAAAGCGAAAATATCTCAGACTCTGCCGTGGTTCCAAAAAGAGGAGCAGCTTCAGTAGTGTGGAATAAACTGTGGCGTCCTGAATGTTTTATGAACAGCCCTGAACTTCTCAGACTCTTTTAGTGACTTACCGCTCAGAGGGAACTCATTCAGCGGCTCCTCTGGCAGCAGCACAGCGTCTCTCCCTCTCCTCTCTCACCATGCGCACACATCAAGTGATTCTGTCATAAACCTTTGGTGATGTAAACCTACGTGACGCTCGACAAAAACCTCCATATATGTGAAAGTGTGATAGTTGTGGTGTCATAACAGCCTGTCACAGGTTACAGTGTGATGATTAGAGGAGAAATGGCAGATCAATCATTTACGATTTTACTAAAAGAAGGAAATCACCTGTTGATTTATATATATAGATCCCAGGGGACATTTTTTGTATTTGGGAGCTGTTTAAATGTGTAATTTGTGTAGATTTTATTTTGTTGAACTATTAATATTGTATACAGAATCTGAATCTCACTCTGAGTTACTGTTGTTGTTCACAAACTACAGAAATGAGAGATCATTTTTGTTTAGCTTTTACTGAATATTTGAAGCAAACTGTAAAACCATCACTTATTTTGTTGCAATTCTATGTTCTTAAATTAATAATAAAATATTTTTTTACTAATCTGTTGTATCGTCAAGAATATCGCTGCNGAGAGATCATTTTTGTTTAGCTTTTACTGAATATTTGAAGCAAACTGTAAAACGTCTAGACGTCTAAACGTCAAGAATATCGCTGCCCCCCTGCCACCCCCCATTAGAACACCACTGTTTGTTACAGCTCAGTGAAACCTGCCTTTAAAGAGTAGCTCAAAACCCTCTGAAAGTCTTGTCTTTGCTGATCTCCACTGGGTTCACCTTCTGCAGTGACCTCTGTCACAGCAGGGTGAAGGCCGCTGACGCTAACAGACTCAATCAGCTCATCAGGAGAGCTGGTTCTGTCCTGGGAGTCGAGCTGTAGTCTTCAGTGGAGGTGTCAGAGAGGAGGGCACTGAGAAAGCTACTCAGTATTCTGGACAACGCCTCTGGAGTCCTACCAGAGCACACTCAGTCATGGATTGAGACACAGGAGATCATTTCTACCTGTGGCCATCAAACTGTATAACTCCTCCCCCTTCTGTAGGGAGCTGATACGAGGACACTCACTGCAATATTCACCTACAGCAGGTGCACTATTACTTTATATAATGTACATTGATACTTTTTAATATCTTGTGCAATTTTATTCTTCAATATCATGATCACTTGTCAGAGCAGTGCGATATCATTTCCTCAGTAATGTGCAATACTACTGCTTGTCGTTATATCATATTCAATATAACACTGATTATCAGGCGCAGTCTGTTTTTTCCACCATTTTAGTTGATTTTTAGTAACTCTTGTACTTATCCTACTCCTACTGTTACTCTGTTGGGCACTGGTTTTGCTTTTGCTCCTTGAAAACACTTCTTGTCTTGTATATTTTGCCAGATATTTAATACTCTGTTGTTCTGGTTGTTCTAAAACGGCACAACTCATCTCAGGAGGAGCCTTTCCTTCCAGTCAGGACATTTACAGCAGCAGGGTCATCAGGAGGGCCCACAACATTATAAAGGACTGTACACACCCCAACCACAGTCTTCACTCTTCTGCCATCAGGCAGACGCTACAGGAGTGTGAAATCCAGGACAACAAGACTGATCAACAGCTTCTACCCACAGGCCATCAGACAGCATGAAACACAACTGGTTGTAACTGGTTATGAATCGTTGACGTTGGGGTAACTGTACTTAGGGTTACTGTAACATGAAGTATTCTCTGGCACAAGAATTTCCTTCGGGATAATTAAAGTTCTACTGAATTGAATTGAATTAACTGTTGGCTGTATTGTTGGTATTTTAGTAAAAGCAAAACAAGTGGAATTTTCCTTTTAGCTTTAAAGCATGCTCAGATTGCTGCATGCTTATTACAGTCAAAGTATTTAACAGTGTCATTCTGATTATTCATTTATTTTTCATTCTTGGACATCAGTATTTAAAGGCTCAACATGAAACAGTATCACCCAGAAATGTAACAGCTACATTTTTTACTCTACGGTGTCACACAGTAACATATGGACGACTTCATTTTAAAGTATTTAAAAAATACAATAAATATAAAGAACATGAAAGGTGACGTGCAGTTTATGCTGAAAAACACCTCTGCACACTTTCACCGACTCGTTCAAACAAACCGTGATTATGAAACACTCACCTATACATCGTGGCTCATGGGACCATGAACCATTCTGACATGTGCTCGTTGCCCACCAACCCTCCACTGCTGGTTTCATTCCGTCATCACAGCCATAACTGAGCGTTGTGTCATGAGAGTAAGTGTCTTGTTCAGGGACCAAATAACCACCGTTCAGACGGGGAGCGCGACAAGACTGAGCTGCACTTTGTGCTGAAACAGTGATAAGTAACAGAGCACTGTGGTGAGACGCCTCTACAAAAAAAAAAAAAAAAAAAAACTAAAATGATAGACAATAGAAATTAATGTTCTTACCGTGCAGCACTACTGGAAACCAAACCAGAAGAACAAATCCAAGATATCTCACACACATTTTGTCAGGAATTAAAGTCCAGTATGACAAAGCAGAGCGAGGAGCCCAGTTCACATCAGGACCAGTTAATAATTGTCGAGGGCATTTCCCCAAAAAAGTGATGTGGAGTAAACAGTCTCTGTAACTGTGAATGTGACGCCATGCCGCTGCTCTGAAGCCAACACACTGATAACATGCAGAGAGCAGATACATTACAAACACACACAACCTGCATATGGTTCTCATGTGAGATATATAGTGTTTGTCCAAAAGATTAGAATAAAATCAACATCATAATTATGTGGTTGTAAGTCAGATATGACAAACACAAAGTATAAATTATGATAATAATACAAGACAGTGCCTTATTTTTACGTCAGCACCTTAATCTGATTAAAAATTCATCTTTCTAATTTCTAATGAGATTATATAAATTTAAAAATCTGTGTAATGAGATTATAGTTACATTATCAAGGATTACTTGATTACTTATGTGATTACAGCTTTAAAATATGGCAATTTTACAATTATAAACTTTTGTTTTTCATGGTAACCAACGCTCTATTAACTCTTGAGAAGCACGTCTGACATACGGATTTTCTTTGGCAGCTGTAGCTCAGAAGCAGAGTAGGTCATCCACCAATCTAAAGGTTGTCTCTTCGATCCCCAGCTCCTCCAGTCCGCATGTCAAAGTACCGTAAAACTTCACTTAAAAGCCTTGTCCTAATTGACCATTGCCAAGCAGTTATACAGTTTCTTCGGATGTTTAAAAGCGGGTTGTTGGCTACCTCAAATTATGTGTCCATTCCTCAATTACCCTGTAAGTTATTCATATTTTTTTAGTCCGTAAAGGTCCTCAGATCAAACGAATCACAAGGGTTTTTTCATAAAAATGAATCCAAGTTATAAGTATCCTTTAAACAGGATGAAATGGTGTTGTGCCCTCTGATGCGCTGTCTGTCGGAGCGAGATCAAATGAATGATTCATATTTTATATATTATCTGAAGCCGAATTTTTCAACACATAATTTTCATACTGGTTTAAATAAACAATTTGATGGTATTTCCTGATCTTTGCTGAGCAACAGTTTTGCGTGAAATGAATATAAGACCTGTCCCAAATATAGGTCTGTTGATTTCATTGAATTAAGCAAATTATAGCCCGGGCTATTATTTGAAGTTTTACAGTATCCTCTGGCAAGATAGTGAACCCCAAATTCCTCCGGATGGCTGTTCCATCGGTGTGTGAGTGTGTGTGAATGGTTACTGAGCAGCAGGTGGCACCATGTACAGTAGCCTCGGCCACCAGGGTGTGATTTTGTGTGTGACATGTAGTGTAAAAGCGCTTTGAGTGGTCGGGAGACTAGAAAAGCCCTATACAGGTGCAGCCAATTCTTAGACAAGTGCTCCACAGTGTTACCACTTTTCCACTAAACTAGCTCCGGCGCTTGAACTGGTTCCATTCAGGATTCTTGGAAACTTGGTGCTATCGAACAAACCAGCCCGTGTATCCACCTTTTTTGATCAGAACCATCGTCATCAAGGATATGTCATCAACAAAGACTGTTGCAGAATGAACAACAGAGGTCAATACAAGTAGCAAAATGGTGGATCGCACTGATGACATGCGACGTTCTTTTGTTCTGCTCTAACAGACATTTGTTTTTATCCAAAAACAAGCATAGATCACTGTACTTTCTTTTTTCCAGATGATTTCTCCCTTAACGTCTCCATAGTTGTGTATTTATGTAACAGTTTCATTAGTGATGGATTAGTATAGTTCTGGGATTGGGCGTAGGACGAGACAAACATGTTGCTTCTTCCTACTCCTTTTCAGACACGAAATGTTAATTCATGTTTCTCATTATAAGTCTGTTCAGGTTTGTCTCTGTCTTGTAGGTCTTTTTAGACAATATATTCTATTTTATTAATTTTTTTTTTTTTAAATGGCCAAAATAAATAAATCAAATCAAATAAGAAAAATCCAGCCTGTAGAATATGACACGCCCACAGATGTTGTCATACTTCACATTTTAGGTTAACAAAAACCTGCTATTTTAGGACCAAATTGTTGAACTTCAAACCACTTTATTTTTGATCTAAATGCTCCGAAAGGTTCAAATCTAGGTGCAGGAAACAGAATGGAGCCTGTTTCATGTCGGTGTGGTGGACCTGACAGAAGACAGAAATAACGGTGTTGGATCGAGATGGACGATTCAAGCAGCAGTAGTCTCAAATTTGTTGTGGCTGCGTCCATTTTTTGTAGCACAAGGTGCAATATTTTCGGTGTTTCATTCTGACATACTTTAAAAGTAATCCAAAAGTATTCAGATTAGATTACATTTTTTCATAACCCAATGGCGATACTGATTCCTACATCGTCGTGTAATTCGTATTCAGTAACTGACGACATTTCAAAGTAGTCTGACCCAGCCTTGCTTCCCAGCAAACGTTGCAGCATTCTGGAGTGTTGCCTCCATGTTTGTTTGCACAGAGCAGCGCCTGCAACAGTGATTCATTTGTTTAGAGTCAACATTTCAAAATGATTTCCCGGACTGCTGCGATCAGAGGTCAGCGTTATGAAATACCAAACACAGTCAGGCCAAAGGTCAAACTGAAACCACAGAGAGGAAATAACTCTTTGTGTTCTTTGTATTCGAGTGGAGAACAAAAACAGACAAGGTACCATCCTCTATATAAAGTGCTAACATAACTCATACTGATGATTATAATGTGATCATACAGTTTGTGTTTGACCTCCACATCAGTCTGTGATCGCCATCTGCTGGATCCTCGTGTGCTCTGCATCCCTTCAGAGCAGTAACAGCTCTACGGTCTTGCTGTCTTTCTGTCAGGGGCCAGACGTTGCCATGCAGTGTCTCAGGAAACATCTATGAACCTGAAGACGGAAATATATCTTATAAAATATGTGTTTATTTGTAAAGTTGATTTACATTTGTTCACACTTTTATAAATATTGTTTTTATCTGTAGGTCATGAAACACACGAGACAACAGAAACATGAAATACGCAGCTTTTTCAATTGATTTATGTTGTATTAAAAAACATTTAATAAAATAAAATTGAGTAATTTGTGTCCAAATGTAATTATTTTGACTGCTGCATCATAAGACTCATTGAGTTTGACATATACAATTTGTTATTGAAAGGTCCAGTGTGCAGGATTTAGGGGGATATATTGGTAGAAATGGAATATTATATAGTAAGTATGTTTTCATTTGCGTATAATCACCTGAATCAACCTCATCAGATTCTTGCCCTTCCAGTCCTTTTTTGTCCTTGACTTCTCCTGATTCTTTAAATTTATTTATAAGAGCTTGAATACCACATCTTGAGTATCCAGTTTGTTTGCTGATTTCCCTCTGAGAGTGACCTTGCTGATGCAATATCATGATTTCATGTCTGTCAAATTCTGAGATCTTCGCAAGCCTCCAAAGACTTACACTCTTGCAACATGCGTATGCAATGCTGAAACATGTCTTGTGCAAACCTCCTTTTTTACAGGACAAATACAGAAGTTAACAATGACATTAATTAGGGTTCCATTCCATTTAGGTTTAAGAGAGCCAGGTTCCTGCAATTGTTCAAATGTCAAGACAGGTCACTTTAGCCTATAGAAGCTGCTTTTTCTGATTATTTTTCTGTTTTTTTAATACTGCATAGTACACATTTTCTGTATTTTCTGGTTGTATTCTAATGAAGAGACCAAGAAATAATTATATACAGTCATTATAGCATTGCTGTCAATGCGTTAATAACAAGTTAACTCAAATTCCTTTTAACGCCACTAGTGTTTTAACTTCTGATTAACGCATGTACCTTCTATAACTATGACCCTTGGCCTATCCATTTGGGAAATCAGGAAGTGATACAGCAGTAACGTGATGGATGGCGAGCAGAAAAAACCTCCGTGAGCAGAGCTGAATTAAAAAAAAGTCGTCTTTCGAACAGTAAGTTCAGCTTCAAAGCTCTGCCAGATGTTTTTTGGCAAGACCAAAATTATTTGCATCTACTGTCGATGTGAATTGAGTTGCCGCCGGAGTACATCAAGCTGTTTAAAAAAACAGGGGATGCTTAGTTAACCTTTGTGTGTAAAGTTGGACACTACATTGTGTTAATATTACTAAGTGATGTTGCATTCAGGTCAATATGTCCATCGTGAATTTACCATGGTTTGCTTTCAGCATGCAGTCAATTTGAGGTTATTCTGGAGAATATTCTGGACAGTATTTATCATTGTTTTGGATGGCTGCAATAACATTATCAATAAACTAGTCTATACCCATTGGTAGCTTTGTCACCTTCTACCTATGCCAATCCTCAATGCCTCTGTGCAGTTTCACATAGATTGACCACGTCAGTGAGTAGAAAAACGTGGGACAGACAGAATGACACACTGACAGTTTCCATGATTATGTACAGCATACCATACCATGACTTAGTCATACCAAAAAGTAGAAAAAACAACATTTGGCCACAGGGGGAGCCACAGCGATAGGTCGCATTTTAGCCATTTTTAAGCATTTTTCTGTTGTTATAGGTCGCATTTTAGCCATTTTTAAGCATTTTTCTGTTGTTATAGTGCCACTTACTTGCCAATTAGAGTTAAATTTCTCCAA
This sequence comes from Epinephelus moara, assembly GCF_006386435.1. Classification (NCBI taxonomy): domain Eukaryota; kingdom Metazoa; phylum Chordata; class Actinopteri; order Perciformes; family Serranidae; genus Epinephelus; species Epinephelus moara. The sequence continues at coordinate 17,350,272 of NC_065526.1, forward strand.
TCACCTTGAGGCGTCCTGTTCTACATATCTACCAAGTTTAGTAAAAATCGATATGGCGGTTAGGCCTAGAGAAGAAATTAGCTCTCTAGCGCCCCCATTTTGTTTGATGGGGTCAATAATGGAGGGGTCCCCTCAGATTATGTGTGGTCATATGCCTACAAAGTTGCGTGGTGATGGGTGAAACCCTTGAGATGTTATACACCTTTATGTGATGAGCCACGCCCTCCGCAATATTCATTGCCTTATAGAAGCTCAGTTTTAGTAAGTTTTCCAACTTTTGCCAAGAGGGAACTTTAGATATTGGTCCCTAGATTATGTTCACCCAGTTTCATGCAGATCGCTCAAACTTCCTAGGAAGAGATCCATTTGAAGTGTTTTTCAAAAAATTCAAAATGGCGGAAAATCTATATAAGCGGAAGTTATGGGTTCTTGAGGCAAATGTGTTCCTCATGAGGAGAGGCATCTCTGTGCAAAGTTTCATGTCTCTACGACATACGGGGCATGAGATATGCCCATTCAAAGTTTGCAATTTCAATCGGTTGCTATAGCGCCCCCCTTTGGCCAATTGATGTAATATTGCTTCATTCGCATCCTCCCATGACCCTCTACCACTGTGCCAAATTTCACATGGATTGACCAAGTCAGTGAGGAGAAAAACGTGGAACAGACAGAGTTTTCATCATTATATAGTAAGATATTTGCATATGGCAGGCATATTTGTCCACTACCATGCTCATACGAGTATTAAAAACTTAATATCCCTTTAAGGTACATTTAGAGCAGACAAAAATGGACGATTCATTTGCAATTAATCACAAGTTGACTATGGACAATCATGTGATTACTCACGATTAAATATTTAGATA
>NC_065526.1:17351158-17369978 GCF_006386435.1 Epinephelus moara
AGAAATGAAAAGCCTTAAATGAAAGCTGAGAGTCTGCACTTTATGCAGGTATTCATTGTTTCATTTAAAACCCATTGTGGTGGTGTACAGAGCCAAAATGACGACAACTGATTGTGGTGGTGTACAGAGCCAAAATGACGACAACTGTATCATTGTCCAAATAATTGTGGACCTGACTGTATATAGTATTCTGAATACACATTTTGTGAAGCTATTTTTTAAGGGATCAGGAGTTTGAATGCCTGACTGTAACCACACACGGTTTCAGAAAGATTCGTCTCCTGGCTCGAGCAAGGACAAACCTCAACAACGTGCTGATGATCTGCAGTAAATTCTACAATATTAACTGTTTTATTTTCTCCATGCTGAAACTAACACACAGAATTATCTTTGTTTTAAAGGATACTACAGTAATTATATTAATTACAGTAATTGCTAAATGTATGTATTTATGGTGCACGCTAAGAAATGTTGCAACCTCATTGATTTTGATACACACACACACACACACACACACACACACACACACACACACACACACACACACACACACACACACACACACACACACACACACACTCCCTTTTTTCTTCCTTTTGATAAGTCATTCTCTTTAGGCAAAGTTTCTCTAATGCAGGCTTAAAAAGAAACGCAAAAGTCACTCTCTTCCCCACCCCCCCTCCTCACATGAATCTGTGGCGTGTGGAGAGTTCTAACAAAAACAGGAAATGTTTACAACCACTTTACTATAGTCAGAGCCATATTTGGACACCTTTGAACTTGCAAAGCTGCAGCGAGATAACTTCATGGTGAAACTACACCAGCAACACAGCAGCAGTGCTCAGGGACAGAGAAACAGGCTGCAGTGTAACCACATGGGGCATGTTTGCACCATCAATGTACGTCCATTAAAAGTGTTTGTTTTGGCCACTGACTGGCCCAGATTGTTATTCTAATGTCTGACAACATTATGGAAAGGATCCCTGCAGAGACAGACCTTTGTGTTAAACAATAAGATCCTTTCAGTTTATCCAGAAACAACCTTGAAGGTGCCACCACCAAACCCACCAGACCACATTTAAATTAACATTAATTTAATCTTTGTAAAACCCTCTTCATTAAAGTCGACAGAAACGGAATAGAATACACAAAAAACATCTTAATTTTTCTAACTACTATTAAAAATCACCAACTCTGGTTTGGTTGAAATTAACCCTTAAATCACCCAGTTAGATGTAAAAACATGCTGCCTCTATCTGCGCTAAAATGACTGGGCCATTTTGGGGCTGTTTCTGGTTAAACAAAAAGGTCTATCTCTGAAGGGATCCTTCCCATAATGTTGTCAGACACCTGTTTGAGCCTGTCAGTGGCAAAAACATATACTTTTAGTGTGAGTGGTTGGTTACATTACAGCCTTTTTTGCCACTGCCTGCTGCAGCCCTCTCGCTCAGTACTGGACCAGTTTTTAAAATTTGTTGTTCCCATAAGTCACAGACACAAAAAAATGGGAAAATAAGGTCCACGTTGAAAAATACTTAACTTAACAGGGTTGTTTCTGGATATTTAAGCCCCGTTTCCACCGAGCAGTACAGTTCAGTTCGGATTGGTACGCTTTTTTTCCATTTCCACTGTGAAAAGTTGTGGATGGTACCAATGGAACTGCTCCGTACCGTCCCCATTTTTAGTCCCCCCTCTGTTGGGGTACCTAGCACACAGATCTGGTACTAAAAGGTGGAGCTGTGAACACTGCAGTCTGTTGATTGGTCAACAGAATCAAATCTCAATAGTGCAACTTTGACCATTACTTAAGTTTTTATATGACGTACACTTTCAGTGGATCTTCAAGCATTTATCTTATAACAATGAAAACTCTGTCTGTGTGTCTGTTCCATGTTTTTCTCCTCACTGACTTGGTCAGTCCATGTGAAATTTGGCACAGTGGTAGAGGGTCATGGGAGGATGCAAATGAAGCAATATTACATCAATTGGCCAAAGGGGGGCGCTATAGCAACCGATTGAAATTGTAAACTTTGAATGGGCATATCTCATGCCCCGTATGTCGTAGAGACATGAAACTTTGCACAGAGATGCCTCTCCTCATGAGGAACAAATTTGCCTCAAGAACCCATAACTTCCGATTATACAGATTTTCCGCCATTTTGAATTTTTGGAAAACCACTTAAAATCGATCTCTTCCTAGGAAGTTTGACCGATCTGCATGAAACTGGGTGAACATAATCTAGGAACCAATATCTAAAGTTCCCTCTTGGCAAAAGTTGGAAAACTTACTAAAACTGAGCTTCTATAAGGCAATGAATATTGCGGAGGCATATGACCACACATAATCTGAGGGGACAAAATGGGGGCGCTAGAGAGCTAAGTTCTTATCTAGGTCTAACCGCCATATCGATTTTTACTAAACTTGGTAGATATGTAGAACAGGAAGCCTCAAGGTGACTGGAGAAATTTAACTCTAATTGGCAACTGGGTGGCGCTATAACAACAGAAAAATGCTTAAAAATGGCTAAAATGCGACCAATCGCTGTGGCTGCAATCTTACTATCAAATTCAGAAAAACTCTGAATACATTGCTCTTCTTAATGGGTTCAGTTGATTATTTAATCTGTAATTTCCTATGACCTGTATCCCAAACACACACCATGTGAAACTGTACGTGGGCAACTGTGCACTCAATGGGTATGGACTAGAATATATTAATTTCGGCCGGGTTATGTGAACTGCATATATTCTAATCCTCACTCAGAGGAAAAAAAGTGTCATGGAGTGTTGTTCCTGTGGGCTACAGCAACACTAAACCTTAGCACCTGCCTGAGAAGGACTAAATGCACAAACCCACTATTTTTAAATATCCCATGGAGAGAGACTCTCACTGCAGCCTGTTTTATTTTGTTCTGAGAATGTTGCCGTGCAGCCTTGTTCTGTGGACGATAAACGAGAGTCTGGTACCATGTTTGAAGGGTTACTTTTGGTTCCAAAGGTACCATACTGAAAGGGTTTAGTGGAAACGGTGCTGTAGGGGCTCTATTCACACTGATGTTGCATAACGGGCCTCTGTACTTGACCTTTGAAAGCTCAATGAGTCAAGTCATTTCTGATTACATCCTCTGTTTCAGCTGTCAGTTTAAGCATGTTTATCAGCTGAGTTACTCTCGTTATTGTACATATTCAGTACTACGCCCCAACATTACCTGTGGCACTGACAGGATTGCTCAACATTTTGCTTCAATTTGAGCTCCAGGGCCAGAAGGCCTCGCTGGACATCATCATCGAAAACCATCAGAAACCAATTACTGACCCACAAAGAGGACTGTATCTCTGCTGAGGGCGACTTTAGCAAGTGGCGCAGGATCGAAGGGTAGGATGTTGTAAAAGAGGGTCTGGATGTAATTTGTCCTCGTCTGTGTGCGAGGGCCCTCAGTCTCCTGAGAGGTCCGTATCGACTTTTCTTTCCATTATCTGCTTTACCAATCTCGTCCTGTCGTTGCTGATTGATGAGGAACCTCACTTGTCTGTTCTCCCTCGCTTGCCATTCGTCTCGCCACGCTACACCTTCCCTCGACCTAGACTTTCTCCTCACACCTTATTCGAAGCATCCAATTCCAATGCAGTGAAGTGAAAACCAGTGAGCTGAAGGAGGATATAATGAAGACACTTCTGTGCCAGTGAGTGGAAAAAAGCTCCTGTTGATATAAAATTAATTTCTCTGGTAGAGCTCGAGAAAACATGAATCATGATATCATGAGATAAATCTTCCTTTTTATTTAATGCCTTCTAATTTGTGCAAATTGCCTCCAGATTCTTCATATTTGACTTTTCTGCATGTTTCAGCCTTGAAAGCAGCTCCTTAAACACCCACTGTGTGGACGAGCTGTGTTGATAAAGCGCTCATTACTCTTCATTTAGGAAACATCCCCTACAGACTTCATCTGCCAATACAGCTGCAGAATAATTACTGAGCTTTCAACACTTCATTTGGAGCCAGGATACTGAGGATATTTGCTACAGACGCCTTGCAGCCAGCCTGCATTTTCTGTTAAAGATGGTGGAAGGAATGCATGATGCTAAGCGTATGCTCCATTACAGCTAAAGTTAATATATCAAAAGTTCATCCTGACCTTACAACAAAAAGCTGCCAGTCGAAGTTAACGGAAAAGTTTATTTTTTTTTTAGGCTTTTAACACTTTTTTTCCTCCGCTAATCTTTGAGCAGCAGAAGGAGCGCTGGCTGTGGGCCCTGGTGAAGTGTGGTTCATCAGATGAGTATTTATTACCACGAGTGTGTCATACACTCTCATCACTCCCCCAAAACACACACACTCAGAAGCAAAGGGATGTAAAGATGGTCACACGGTCTTTCAGAAGTGTGTTGATACCTCTAGCCACACGATGCGAGTCTGGAACCACCGGCTGACGTGCCTGCCTGCCTGCATGGCAGTGTGAAGCAGCAGATGGAGGGAAGGCCGGCGGGGGTGGTGGGGGAGGCAGTTGGTGCTCTCCCTCCGGAGCGGTTGCTGTGAATCTGCACGCCTCTGTGTGGGGCCTGAGAAGCAGAGGGCCATGGGAACGATGCATCTTCCTTCCAAGAGAGCACAGCTGATGAATCCCACAACAAAGGCTTCCTGTCAAAGCACCAATGTGAATCAAGCTGCAATCTGTGATCTGTGAAACTCTAAACAGCCTCGAGTTTAACATCCAAGTGTTGGGGTGTTTTCACATATAGTCCTTTTTAAACAAACCGAACTCAGTCCGCTGAAAGAGCACCAAAAAGTGGCCCAACAGAAGAGGGACTCCGATAGTTTAGTATTCACATTGTCAGTTCATTTGAAAGACGACTCAGTCCTCCTTCAGTTCACACTATAGCCTGTATAATATATATATTGACACAGTTTTGTTTTTACCTTGACTTGGCACTGCAGTGCGATTTTGAAGCCCCTCGCTTTCAGATGAACTTAAAATTGGAGGAAAACCTCTAATCTGGAGACGTGCAGCATCTTCTGTGGACCAAACTACTCCTTGTCCTATGTCCTTATAAGCGTTGCAGGTCAACGTGGTTTTGTCTGTTTTTCAAGCGTCCCAGTGCAATAGCATGTGATCTAGAGGGCTAAATACAATGGCAACGGGCAAAGCGAACCTGGAGCGCTTTGTGTTCACAAGGCATAAGTTTACTGTGTATTCACACCAGCATAGTCCGGGGGAAAAATTTCACACCTTCATTTGGTTCGGTTCACTTTCACACTGCACTTTTTAAAGTGGACCAAACCGCCTGGACATCACGCAGTTACAGTAGCTGCTCGTTTGGGGGCGGTATTGCCCGAAACGACCACTGACCAGGAAGAAACAAAAGCGTGAGGAAGAAGAAAACCCTGCTCATCGATTGGCTAGGACCGAAAACGGAAATCCATCCCCTTCAGCCAGCTTGGTCACCACAAAAACAACAGAGCAACACCAAATTTATGCAATCTTTGTGTTTCTGTTTTTACTTTGGTGTTCAAACCTTATTGTTTTTTCACAAGAAGTGGCCCAGTATGAGCAGCAGGCGAGGCAGCGAGTTATCCAGCATGTTGCTCTGTACATGAGACGAGTACAGCAGTGCCGAAAAAGTGAACCACACCGCGGACCTGAAGTGAACCATATCCAGCCAAGGAGCAGCCACGACAAATCCTTTGTAATATAGGTCAACGTGTCAAAGGAGTTACAAGACTCTGTTTACTGATTGGCTGTGGGTACTCTCAAACTATAATTTGCCACTTAAAGTTTAGCCGTCTCCAACTTTTGGTGAGGCGGCAGAATCAAACAGCTGCAGCGCAGAGCTTTCAGTGGCCACTGCATAACTCGCCACACACACCACACACTGATGCTTGGTGTGTTTTCGAAAACGTAGCAGCAGTTGTGCGACTAGTGTGGATGTAGCCACAGCTGCACCCAAGTGGCCAAAACGATCACTTATTGTAGATTCAAAATAGCAAAATGCACCAATTTGAAAATACATATACGGCAGACCCACAATATTACATCATATTTCTGGAACTAGCGGATGTACCGTAAAACTGCAATTAGTAGCCCAGGCTATTATTTGCTTAAATCACTGAAATCACAGGCCTATATTTGGGACAGGTCTTTAATTCCTTTTACACAAAACTGTTTCTCAGCAAAGATGGGAAATATGATCAAATTGTTTATTTAAACTAGTATGAATATTGTATAAAAATTAGGCTTCAGATAACATATCGAATATGAATCATTTATTTGATCTCGCTCCGACAGCGCATCAGAGAGTTACAGCACTTCAGGATTTTGACACCTGGCATTCGGACACACCACCATTTTATCCTGTTAAAATAATACTCACAATTTGGATTCATTTTTATGAAAAACCCTTCTGATTCTTTCCATCCGAGGACCCTTACGCACTAAAGTAATATGAATGACTTACAGGGTAATCAAGCAATGGACACATAGTTTGAGGTAGCCAACAACCTGGTTTTCAACTTCCGAAAAACTTCTATGAAGACAATGAACTACTTGGGGATCAGACCAGGCCTCTAATTGAGACAGGCCTTTATTTATCCAAATGTGTAGCCACACTGGGCTAGTAAAAGGGACTGGGCCTTTAATTTAGACAAGGCTTTTAATTGACCTATGGCTAAGTCCCGCCTTCAAACGCGATGAGCCAATCACAGTGCGTATAGCCATTTCCACACGCTCGGACATTCTCTGCCTGGACGTTCATTGAAATGCATTACAGAAAGTCAGTTTTGTTCGGTTTTATGAGCTTTTTCGGAGATTTGAAGTTTAGAAATGGTCAAACAGTGTGCATGGGGTACATGCAACTCCGACACAAGGTATCCTGAGAGGCTGGGCGATGAGCTGTAATTTTTACACTTTAAACCACATCTCAACTGAGAAAAGTGTCTCCTTTGGATAAAGTTGTGTGGTAACGTTAGACCACAACATCAACTCGGGAACTGCCCATTGGTTCGACAGCCCATTGGTTCGACATCCCATTGGTTCCACATCCCATTGTTCCGACCATATTAAACTCATTGTTCTGAAGTCCGTTCCGAAATCATCATGATGCCCTGTGGTTAAGGTCTGGTTAGGTTTAGGCACAAAAACCACTTGGTTAGGGTCAGGAAAAGATCATGGTGTGGGTTAAGATGAAAAATAAAGTGACAAACATAAGCCGTGAGCCTGCTCCGCCTCAAGCCGGTCGCGGCGCACCATACGCCTGCCGCGAGCCGTTCAGCACCGCGGACAGTCGGACTAATGGGATGTCGAACCAATGACATGGACCCCATCAACTCAACGTGAATAAGATTAACAATGTTGTCTACATCTGTTTTAAGGTAAGTCAACATCGTGTTGAGGCAACATATTTTCACTTTGCTGCAAAGAAATATAAAGTTATCTTTCACATCTCTAGCTGTTAGCTAAAGTTAGCCTAACGTTAGCTCCTAGCTGTGTTTGCACCTCGTTTGCTGGGAGTTCATTAGCCTATTTTATTCTAGTTTTGTACTTTGGTGATCGTACATCACTGTTAGCTGTTGTCCAAAGGGCTCTAGTTAAGCTAACGTTAACTTCTGGAGCTTAGCTTCAGTAATTTATCTGTAATAGCAGAGATAACAAAGGTTGGCAAATTTTATGCTGAATGATTCAGTGTAAATACTGTAGCACCAAACTAACGGAGAGACACTCTTGGTAAAGATGGTAAAAAGGCCGTTATCCTTTTCTCATATTCTGAGCCAAAAACCTTAACTTCAGTGGCACTTTAACTGTGGCAATGAGATGCGGTTCACAAGCGTACACTGTGACTTGAAATTTGGTTTGTAATTTAAGCTTTTCATTGACCTTCTCAACAATGAAATGATGAACATATCCCTCCAGTGCGTAGTTTAGGTAGCCTGGTTCCAGACCATAGACCCCGCCCACTCAACTGAGTAGGCTTGCATCTCTGGTCTGGCATACTTCAATGAATTTGCGATTTATCTCGTCCAAACGATGGACGGACCAATGAACGCCGGGGGTCTAGCGATTAGCCAATCAGTGCCACGCTGATGTCAAGCTGTACGCCGGTGAGTAACTGGTGAGGATAGCAACAATGGCGACCGCTACAGATCCTACAGACCACATTAACGATGCTATCGAGGTATTTCGCCACTATTCGCGTTAATGGAGGACCAAATTAAGGAAGCTGCTAAACTGGATTTAACGGCGATGCAGCTGGGCGTGCACGACGACGGAGACATTTTAAACGGGCAATGCTCGCTTGTTTTCGGCACCCCCGAGGCATGGATACTAATGACGTCAGATTCTGGGTGAGTCGTTGATCTCTACTGATTGGTTAGGGAAAAAATCAAATTCCCTCCCCCTTGTAAATCACCTTCAATGGAAGCCATGTCAGACTGAAGGTTCTGGGAGCTTCAGTCTGACGCTCAGGCTATAGTTTAGGCCCTTTTAGTTACTTCTCAATGACATCTGATCGTTATGTCCCCAGAAATCATCAATTGCCTCCTGCGAAATGCCGTGTACTGTGACACCTGCCATAGCGCCAGTCACTGAATGTTGATGGTTTGTCCAAGTGAGTGGAAGGGGGCGTGGCTTAGCCATAGGTCAATTGAAGTTTTATGGTACTTTAGTGGTGCTAATTCCAAAGCAAATGTGTAAGTAATGAAATTAATAAAAAGCTACTGACCTTGCCCCGTTGGTAATCCAGCCTCGTTTCCTGTTTCCTAAAGAGGAGACTCCTCTTTGTCGGTCGTCTTTAAATGTATTCATTCTTTTACAATCAAATGAAACCCGTATGAAACTACATTGAAATATGATTAATAAAGTGAACACTAATCATCTACAATAGGCAAAACACAGATATTCATTTCTCTGAGGCTTTATTGTCTATTTTCATGTGACGACTTAAAGCAATACTTTCCATCATTTCTCTCCTCTAGCACAACACCAACAAAGGAACAGAAAACTTAAACAGGGTCATTGCATGACCAAGAGATGTGCTGATCCATCAGAAACTGAGCTAGGGACCTGACTGCTTGGCTGAGATCATCTGGCTGTTGCAGAGCAGAGTAGTATTAACATATCACTTACCTGCATCCTCCTCTCTGCTCAAAGAGCTTTGGATCTGACAGGTTTTATCATATACTGTATGTACATTCAGACCACAAACACCCAAAATAAAAGTAAAAGTGTAAAGGAAGTCTCTTTCCCCAAACTCAGTGGCTGTTTTGTTTGTACCGAGAGTCATTTTCACGTTTCTCTCAATCTAAACAGTTCTGAGTTCACAATATTTCCCTCTTAACCATTGACAAAAATGAAAACCTCTGACCTCGTCCTGTTGCTTAATATCTCGTTTAAACTGTTTCCACAGTATGTTGCCTTTTTTTTGTTTGTTTTTATACAAAAACGTATTTTGGTATTTTTGTTGAACTACATGAAAACATTAGAAAACAATTACAACAAAAACACACAAAAAAAAAATCCCCCAAATCTCCTCTCCAGTGTCCAGAGTAACATATCCAGCGCATTGCATCAGGAGGAAGTGTCAGAGGAAGTTCACTGGATAACGCGTTAAAATGGGGGATCAAGTTGGAAGATGGCAGCTCGGATGAGAGGGGCTACCTCTGCGAGAGGAGGGCCGAGGAGAGTCGGAGGGCCGAAGAATTCATTTGTAGGATTTGGACGCTGTGATCTGGGCTCAGAACCTGAGGTGAGATTTGTGTTTCACCATGTATCTGATAAACGAGAAAGAGAAGACAGGTGAGTCCGTGCAATGTCATCATCGTCAAGAATTAAACATAATTCTATTAAATAGCTGAATAATAAGTAACAGAAGCACAGGAGACAAACAATAGCTGGGTTAACATTAGGGATGCACCGATATGGATTTTTTCAGCCTGTACTGATAACTGATAATCACCTGTTTCTCGTGGCTGATAACTGCAACAATAACCAATAATTTCACATTTTCGTATTTTAAAAAGAAGTGTATGACTTGTAGTTTATGTACGTCTGTACGGTGTAGTGATAAAATATGGCTGATTTAATATTCCACAGCTCTGACCTGACCAAATCAAACTGTCGCTAACACAACAAAAACAAAGAACAGTTCTGACTCTTCATACCTGCCAACATTAGGCTGTCAGAGAGGGAGACTTTCCGGGGTATTAGTCGTCTAAATGATTACCTGTCAGCCCTCTCGCAAGTCCTTACCAGAAATATTAGTCGGTTGAACCAATTAGTGTTTTATTCATGTACAAGGCTGCTTAACTGTCATGCAGCCGCCCGCCACTAGTGGATGCTACAGAGCCGTCAGACAGCAGTCCCCCTCCCCGCGGTAATGCACAAGTAGACTGGAGGTTTAAAACAGCATGGTGGGAAATTGGAGAGATGTCCTCTCACAAAACCAGTGCAGTTTGGCAGTACTTTGATCTAGAAAATGAATTCAGCAGCAAGTTATCTTTTTTGAGATGTGATATTATTTGTTAAGTGAATGTTGTCAGATAATGTGCAGGTTTACATTCATACTGCACGGAGCAAAATGCCTCATTTCAGCTGAAATTTAATTATAATTTAGATGTTGTTTTATTAACTTTAAAGTGAATTGCTATCATTTCTGTCGTATAATATGCAAGGTTCAATGTGCCCCACATTTCAGAGGCAATTTATTTATTTTAGATGTTATTTTAGTGGTTAACTTTTGACTGAGTTGCTGTCATGTTCACATTCATACCGCATGGCGCAAAGTCTCATACTTCAGCAGCATTTAAAATCTGACATGGTTGTTGGAAGATTGTGATTAAAGGCTTCAAAGGGCTTTTAATGCATACAATAATTTATGGTACCTTCCTTCCTAAGAGTCTTCTTCTGGATCTGTGAAAGACGTCCACACTGCGACATGTTTTGCCCTCCTGACACCATACTGCAGTTGTTCTTCTTCTCTGTGTTTATTGGCAGCTCACAAACCAAATTTGAAGGCACATGTACTGCCACCCACTGTGTCGGGTGTGCACATGCTAAGTCATTAATGACATGTTAAGTCATTAAAGCAGTCTGGCTTCATATTATCGCCACTTATTATCTGCTATTATTTTAATTATCAGAATAATGCATGATTATAAAACTGTCCATTATCGGCTGATAATTTATCGGCCCAATATATATCGTGCATCCCTAGTCAACATAAACATACGTAGAATAAAGATGCACCTGTCGAGGGTTTCCCAAAAGCGCAGGAAGACGGGCCGGTCCAGGTGGCGCCTGTGGCGGCTCAGCTCCAGGACGGTAACATCCCACTTCTGCACGTTGGGGTCTGTCTTTGCCTCATCATACTTCAAATGAAAGGCTCGAACTGGTGAGGAAATGTGCATGCACACATTTATATAGATGAATCCAGGTTTAGGGTGGAACAAGCTGCTGTCAGTGCAGTGACACCTCAATTATTTATTTATTTAACCAATATTTAACCAAGTAAGTCCTGTTGAATTCAACAATCTCTTTTACAAGGGAGACCTGGCCAAGACAGCAGCACACAAAAAAGTTACAGCCAAACAACCACACAATGAAAAACATAAAAAGGTACACAGTAACGTAGAAATATTAGGACACCTACGCACAATGACAAGACCCAACCGACTCATTCATCCTTTTACTTATGAGCTTTAAAGTTGGGTAAAGAGACCAGTTCACGTCTTGAGATCTCAGACTGTAGCTACAGTCAGATCTCTGTTCAAAGTACAAATGTACGAAAAAAATGTTGAAAAATTGCAATAAATCAGAAATGAAAACAATAGTATAATTTCCTATTAGAACAGTCATATGTCTGCCTTTGAACAGTGCCCACACTGATTTGTTTGCTTATAGTTTGCTGGAGGATTTGTTTCATTTTATATGGGCATGCGCAGTAAATTTTAAGTGACACGTAAGCAAAATGGCTTGATCACGTGACTTCCTGTGTAAAGCCAAGACATCATCGGTCACACATCGCTAAAAGGGGATTTCAAAGGTCATTATACTTCTTATTTGACCTCAATCGACCAAGGGGAAGCAGTATAATCTGATATTTTAGATCAGATTTTTGAAAAAAGCATCAGATCTTGCAGCGGTCTCCCTCGCACATCTTACCGGGGAAGCGACGCAGCATTCTCGGGGAGCAGCCTGTCACTGCTTGTCTTTTTGCAAAGGTGCTACAGTGGCATTCTGTAATGATTTTTCAAAAATTGCTCAGAAACCTATATTTTGACTTTCCCTGTTGTGAATTAAGCCATGAAAATATAGAGAAATTATCATTCTGGGAAAAAATAACCACCAGGTAAAAATGTGTGTTTTTTGCATTTTACAATGGGTTTCAATGGGGCCATCAGGAGGACAGGTGCCAATGTTGTATACAGTGCATTTTAAGGTGTAGACAGGAGATCTTCCATGAGCATGATGTGCCCTGGAACAGTGACCTATGAATTTTATAGCATGATCACAGCCAAAATGACAACCAAATGAAATGAGTCCATAAAACGGCCCATCAGGACCTGAGGGTTTTAAATTTACATCAGTTCAAATATTTAGATTTGCATTTTGACCAGCATGCCAACAATAGACAGACCAGTGTCCGCTGAGTCATTCTGTCAACATTACCAACCACTCTATGATGACTTGAAAAGTATGGGCACATTTTCGAAAGAACTTTAAGGTCTGTGTCACTCACTTTTGGCGAAAATGTCGACAGGAGATCCATCAGGCAGCAGCCACGGCCAGCCTTTGAACTGCCAGGCAGGACCCTGCACGAACACAGCCACCACTCGGTCCCTGCAGGAGGACACATTCACTTGAGTTCGGTACCATTCTTATTTGAACCAAAACTGGCACCTGGAATTCAGTACCTGTACCCACAGGTACTCCTCTTCTGTACTTTGCTCTCTCTGTTACAACAGAAACTAAATTTAGTTACTGAGCTCTTTAACAGAAACGTTTCATGATGGTTTGTGTTATTGTTCACTGGCGCACAGTAAATATGTTCTGTTCTTTCAGCACTGGATTGTGTTGTTAATATGCTAACTGGCTAACTAGCATCAAGATGGTCTTCCAGTTTCCCCTTTTGAATGACGAATACAGACGACCGCCTTCTGCTGGTATAAAGGGGTATATCCTCTCACACAGGCGCAGAACATACATGCTTGCTGGCCGTCAGTTTGGTGTGTTAATGTACAACTTTTTGGCCAAGACACAGCAACGAGAGGCGACGCAGCATGAGGCTCTTATCGGCACTAGTTCTCCCACGTCGGTTTGATGTGTCTGGTCCTTTAAACTAATACATAAGAATACAAAGAGGCCATTATTATTTTGTACCAATTAGATTCTAACACAGATTCTAAAATATCCTTGAAAAACAAAGCTTGTGCATGAAACACAGGCTGCATGTATAATCCTGACTCATATTTGTCAAACGCTAATGACTCAGTCCCACAGACGCTGGTGTCAAGAGCTGAGCCATCTGAAGAGTGGACTAATATGTGGCTGTTTCATGATGTCACTGAAGGACACAACCAGCTGTACAACTGTGACTTGTCGTTCCTAGAAAGACATTAAGTATTTTTCCTCAAACATTACAAGTTCATACATGTAATGAGGGTCAAAGGACAAAGCGTGTTGTAAGCTTCACAGATTGTAAAGCCACCTGAGACAAATTTGTGTCACTGGGCTGTATAAATAAATTGACGAGTAAAAGAAGCAAGTTGAAGTTATGCCAACCCCAGATCCCTCGCTGGTTCAATCCATGTACAGTATTTAATTACATATATGTGTATGTCTTTGTGTTTGAATGTGTCAGCAAAAGTCCACAAAGGTAGAAAACCATTTAGAGTGTGTGTGTGTGTGTGTGTGTCTCAAAACATTCCTGAATAGGCTACGCCACCCAAAAGGACATCCCACTCACGGTCCACAACACAACAGAAAAGTACAGCCTGCAGTATGAATCGAGCATGGGAATGGCCATCATATACTTCCATCACAATGTTACCCCCTAAGAAAGGACAAAAATGGATCTATGGTAGAAAGGGATGGTGCTTAAGAGGTTAAACGCTCACCAGTCTTGTGGAGCCAGTTTGAGCGGCTGATCGATGATACGGTACGGCACAGTGACACTCAGTGTTGTGCCTCCGGGCTGGATCTGGTCTTTGCGCCTCTGAAGCAGAACCTCATTATCACGCTGGATGCCCTGCTTCTTCTTCTCCTCTGACGTGACAAACCTGGTGCGGCACAGAAAACAAGACGAGGTCAAACCTAGTATATGGCTGGACCGAGTATGAACAGCTAGAGAGCTTGTAGTTTGAGACAAAGACTTTTAGTTTGAAAGAGGAAGCGGTGGCATATACACAGTCACAGACTACTGTCATGACATTCCCTTACAGCGTCGGCGCCCCAGTCATCCCTCTCCCCAGCAACACTTTCCAGCTCCTCCTGGGGGACCCCAAGGCGTTCCTAGGCCAGATGAGATATGTAATCCCTCCAGCATGTTCTGGGTCTGCCCTGGGGCCTCCTACCAGTGGGAAGGGCATGAAACACCTCTAGCGGGAAGTGCCCAGGAGGCATCCTGATCAGATGCCTGAACCACCTCAACTGACCCCTTTCAATGTGAAGGAGCAGCGGCTCTACTCCGAGCTCCCTGAGGATGTCGGAGCTCCTTACCCTATCTCTAAGGCTGAGCCCAGTCACCCCACAGAGGAAACTAATTTTGGCCGCTTATATCTGCGATCTCACTCTTTCGGTCACTACCCAGAGCTCATGACGATAGGTGAGGGCTGGGACGTAGATGGACCAGTACATTGAAAGTGTCGCCTTCCAGCTCAGCTCCCTCTTCACCACGACGGTCCGGTACCACCAAACCGCAGATCCATCTCACGCTCCATTTAACCCTCATTCGTGAAGAAGAAGACCCCGAGATACTTGACATCCCTCACATGAGGCAGTAACTCTCCCAGCTAAAAGGGGGCAATCCACAGTTGTCCTGCAAAGGCCTCACATTTGGAGGTGCTGACTCTCATCCCAATCACTTCGCACTCGGCTGCAAACCGTCGTGTCTTCTCTCAGACTTTTGGAAAGATAACTTTCAAAATACACATTCACGTGTTAATTTTAGTTTTATTTCTCTTCTGGAAATGTATGGTTTCATGGTGATACCTTTCTCCCCTTAAATGTTCTAACTTATTCACAGGTATGTCCACGTACTTTAGATCCTGCAGGAGATCCTTGGCATTGAGCATTGTGATGAGTGAGGTGGTGGCGGCGGGGATGATGACGATGGGTGTCCGGGACCCTGTGAAGAAAGTCACGGAAAAAAGGTCTTAAAAACTGGTAGTGACGGATAGACAGTCAAATAAAAAGACAGTTATATGACAAGGAAAAAATTAGGTTGTATAAATGTGTTGCTTTATATAGTATCTAACTAAGTGAAAGCAGTGTACCTTTCTTCTGATTCGGTGGAGGTCTGGCTTGTGAAACTAGAGAGGAAAAAGACAAGAAAAATATTAAAAATGTTTGTATAAATGCAAACATGAAGATGGCATTACAGTAAAAAAGGCAAAACGCTGTTTAACTGTTGCAGGTCTGTTACTCCTGATGATTATTTTTCCAGCAACAACCATAATAAGTATCAGAGGTTGGGCTGAATGACTTTAGTAATTACAAAACTGCACTACAAGGTGCAAATATTACATGCTTTAGCCGGAGGTTAAACTACATGATTCTGTGAAATTATTTACTGCAAACTCACTCACTTAAAAAGCTAAAATAAAATCAAAGAAAATAAAAAGAGCCTGAGGCTGCATGTAGACCGTTTAGTCTGCAGGAGGTGCACACCTTTCTTTGAGCTGCCCTAAAGTATGAACGTCTTTGGAGCAGATGTGTCACAGTCAAACCATCACTGACAACAGACAGACTGACGCTGCTTTGTTTTGCCCTCACATATCCTGCCAAAGAAAGGAAGAAAAGGCTGCAGAGGAGCATCCTGGGCCGAAACAGACACGTGATTCTTCCCTCCGAACAAAAGCCCCTTTCACAGAGGCAGTTTCATCTGGAAATCATGTGCATATTTTCTATGCTATGGTCATGTGTGGCAGAGGTTGCTAACACAGAAACTGTGACCCTGCGGTTTTATGCTCAAGGCCGAGTGAAGCTTCCTGTAATTTTCCTCTGCGGCTGAGTGAAAGAAGAAGCACTGCTAAGTCAAGGTCAGCAATATCAAGAGTATGAAATCTGGTGACAGACAACGACAATATTAAAGGATATTTTGGTCATCTCATGTACCTTACATTTACCATCCCACCTTGGGTAATGATACACGGACACAAGCTTTTCTGCTGACATTGGGGGGGAGGGGCACATATTAAACGGGAGACTAAGGCTCCTCCCCCTGGGAAATTTTAAGCATCGATCAATTCATTTCCTGCATTCTAGTGAAGTTTATGCACCTATTGACTGTGGAAATGTCTTTATTCATGTAAAGGAAAACACAAAATTCTGCTTTTATGGACTTGAAAAGCTCATTTGTGTTTCAGCAAGATTTCTGCCAATGTTCAAAACTTTCCGCACATTCAACAGACATCCTACATATCTGTGTTCTCTGAGATTTCAAGAATAAAGTCGTGACATTTTGAGAAAACAACTACCTGTCCCATAGTCTGCTGTTAATTACATTACTGCTCGGGTGTGTGCTGCTCTTTAACCGAGATGGAAACCGAAACAAAATAGACAACACCTCTGATCGGGTATAAAGTTTGCTTCACCACCTCTGATAATGTGAAGCTCACAGCTGCTTCCCTGAGCTTTTCAGTGAAGTCGCCATGCTGCAGTCCAAACTTTTTACAAGCCAAATTACTTGCAGGTTGCAGCAGGCTGGACTGTCAGGAAATGCTAAAACATGCACACGTGACTCTAGGCCCTGGCCGTCAGTTAGCACTAGGCCGTTGGTGAGCATCTGCCGTCCTCCTCGGCGCTAGTTGGCCTTTTTTCCCCATCGGCACAGTGAAGCTCTGACAAATCATTCTATTTGGCAATTCAGCTCGAGCACGGGAAGAAAGACGAGAGTAATGCAACGTAAGAAATGTAAACAAAGAGCTGAAGTCAAAACCAAAACAAACTTGTTACATAGCTAAGATTATTTTTTCTTTCGTCACTGAGCACTTTAGCAGAAACACTTCCTGATGGTTTGTGTTATTGTTCACCAGTGTGCGGGAGACATGTCCTGTTTTTACAAAATTGGATTGTGTATTTAGTTAATTTGAGAAGGGACAGTGCAAATTAATGAATACACTTGGTATAAAAATGTGATGTTAATATGCTAACCGGCTAACCAGCGTCAAGATGGTCTTCCAGTTTCCCTTTTTTAATAAGGATTACAGACGACCACTGTCGGCTGGTATGGAGGAGTATGTCCTTTTACACAGGTGCAGAACACACGCGCTTGTTGCTCGATAGTTTGGTGTGTTAATGTTCAACTTATGGCTGAGACACAGCGACGAGAGGCGATGAAGCAGGGGCTTTCGTTGCCACTAGTTCTCCGACATCAGTTTGGTGTGTCTGACTCTATTCTTTGAATATTACAACTTTTTTTCTCATAAACACTGAGGCTTTTCTTGTAGTAATATAACTTAATTCTTGAAGTCTTAAATTCTTATTTTTTTAAAACAGTGGCCCTGATATTCTGTCGTAGTATACAGAGTAGAATTCCACCTTATTTTCCGGCAGATTTGCAGCTATATTAGAGCAGCTATTGCCGTGTTTACTCCTGTCCTTCCTCTTCAGCCGCCGCCAGCTCTACCTGCACTATCCGTCAGAGCGGAGTCTCAACATCGCTTCTTCTTTCTTGTTATGTCTGACTCGTGTTCTAGTAATTCTTCAAAATTAAGTCCTGAGGGGGACATATTCACTAGTAATAAATATTGAGAGGGCGTGTCCACTGCCAACCTCAAAAACCTACGCCTGGGGGCGTCGGTGGCTTAGGCCACAAGGCTGTTGCCGCAGTGGCCCGGGTTCGACTCCAGCCTGTGGCCCTTGGCTGCATGTCAGTACCCCTCTCTCTCTCTCCCCCTTCATACTTAAGCTGTCCTATCTATAAAGGCAAAAATGCCCCAAAATATCTTTAAAACCTACACCTACGCATGGTCATTTTATAAACAGTAGCCACGGAGCAAATGAAACCCCCTGGAGCTACCGTCTTTAGAGTGTGACTGATTGGCTGAGGGGTTAATGTGGTGTTTTCCCCTCTCTCTTTGTCCCTGTAGATGCTGGTTGGTCCAAATGATGGACACATGCAGACAGCTGCCTGACATTTACTGACAGCCAATGCTGGGAGGGAAACCTCCCCCTGCCAGGACAGCCAGGAGTTGGTAATCAGGCCCGTGTCAGTCAGGGTCAAGGATACAGAGGATAATGACAGAAAGCCAGGGTGCTACAAGAGACTTTTTCTAATTTTCTGAACAAAATTTATTAAATTAAAAAACACTGAACAAAAATATAAACGCAACACTTTTGTTTTTGCTCCCATTTTTCATGAGCTGAACTCAAAGATCTAAAACATTTTCTATATACACAAAAGACCATTTCTCACAAATATTGTTCACAAATCTGTCTAAAATCTGTGTTAGTGAACACTTCTCCTTTGCCGAGATAATCCATCCCACCTCACAGGTGTGGCATATCAGGATGCTGATTAGACAGCATGAATATTGCACAGGTGTGCCTTAGGCTGGCCACAATAAAAGGCCACTCTTAAATGTGCAGTTTTGCTTTACTGGGGGGGTCTG
>NC_065526.1:17370864-17378030 GCF_006386435.1 Epinephelus moara
AGCATCTTGATATGCCACACCTGTGAGGTGGGATGGATTATCTCGGCAAAGGAGAAGTGCTCACTAACACAGATTTTAGACAGATTTGTGAACAATATTTGTGGGAAATGGTCTTTTGTGTGTATAGAAAATGTTTTAGATCTTTGAGTTCAGCTCATGAAAAATGGGAGCAAAAACAAAAGTGTTGCGTTTATATTTTTGTTCAGTGTACATTTTTTTGAAGGGTAACAGAACATTTAACATTTTTTTGACCCTTGAGAAATTTAGCAGAAAAAAAGGACCTAACTGAATCTGCACATGGGAAGAAACGCTGCTTTGTTGCAGTACATACTGTAGTTATTTTATCCAGCAGAGGGATTTTCCTGCTCTTTCAGAGTGACAACTATTCATGAATGTTAGCAGATGCAGAAGGGAGCAGATGTTGCATGACATTTAGCACACTGAAACCACTTGTGTGTGTCAGTAAAAGTTATTCAGTCGCAAAACACTGTTTCCCTTTTCAATTAAGAGCATTAAGACTAATCGAGTCAACACAGCTAGATTTCTGGAGGAGAAACCCAATTACACGGCAATGCATTTAGCCAGATTTCATAGAGTTCCTGAACACATTTCATTATATTTAAACTTAGCAATAGAGCTGGACTATAATCAAATTACTCTGAATCTGCATTATGAGTAAAATGTCAACATCGTGAAAGCTGTGTTATTACAAAAAGATGACTTTTACTCAAAAAGTAATGGGTGAAAGTTGGCAACATCAGCTGCCAGGGGTCGTGACAGTCCTGTGAACTGTGGTAGGCGTGCATAAAACTCTTGGCATCATGACCCGAAATGTCTCCTGACTCCAGGTGGCCAGCTGGCTCAGGCCATCCCGTAGTGAGTTTAACAGTTGCCTCTACCTGAAGGGCAGACTGAAGAAGGACTCTGCACACTGACCGGCCCTCTCAGCTTGTGCTTGGTAACAAATATCATCTCTGGTGGTTCTGGTGTGTTATTATTCTTGCTCAAGTGTCATGCAAATTATGTCCTAAAAAATGGGATGTATCAATCAAGCAAACAGATTTTATTTTTGGTCAAATCGTGCAGACCTCCTCAAGGGTAGGGCTGCTCCTTGAAAGTCGCAGATTCGAATCTCTCAGTCGGAGACTCCTCAGTCAACTGAGATTGCTTCTGGGACTGGGTTAAAATAATTGAGTCATCCGATTCAAATCGATATGCGTTTGAATGACCTGTAACTGATTCATAAAACCAGAGATCGATCTTTAGAAATATAGGTTTTCCCCCACAGATGTGTGACGCTAAGTTATTAACGACTGTAGTATTGAGAAGCTGAGAAGCTCCAACGTCACTGGCTCTTTCTATGTTTTGGTGTCAGCAGCCTCTCCTCCTGCTGTCTGTGCGTCGGGGCTGCTGATGCCGCAGATGAGACAGAGCGGTAAAGATAGAGATACGAGTTGACCACAGACACGCTTGTTCCTGTAAGTGCAATAAATCCTCTACAAGGAAAAGGCCAATACTTACTCAATACAGCTGTTTAGCAACATGTAATCGTTCAATCTGCTCTGTCCGCAGTCTCTCGTCCAGCGCCACTAATATTATATTATAAACAAGTCAGTGTGCTGTGCAGTGTACTTCTAGGGACATTTTGGTCCCCAGATTTTGCTGCAGAGTGAGCGCTCCTTACTTGCACGCTACTCTTTGGTCCAGGCTGCTGCGGATGGATGTGATGGAGCAGCAGAGGAGGAGAAACTTTCCAATATAGGGCTCCAAGACAGTATTATGTCCTCTCTTCTGCTTGTTTTACAGCTCATGGTTACTTAATATTATACAGTCTTTGACTTTTGTTTGATACCTAGTGTCGGCATATATGTTGTTGCACATTTCCCATCAGCCGTTAGCTTATTTACCAGATTACATGAATGCCGCTTTAACACTGAACGTCCTGCTGAGCCCAATCAACTTAAAAACTTTATACGTAAAAAAAATGTGAAAGAAAAAAAAGTTGAATATTTGGATTAACCAGCCGAATCTGGTTCGACTGACATAATTCTGTGTTGGGTACAGCCCAAGGTGGGGCGCTAAAGTCTCTCACCATGCATCCTTGTTTTTCTGACAAAGAATTCAACCAGTTTTCTGTTCTATAATCAAACAAGTTTCCAAAAATTATTCTCACTTTCTCCCTCTGATACAGACCAACACGTGGACTTCAGGGGCAGTTATGAAAACAAATGAGCAGTATGTAACCTTTAAAAAAAAAAACCCACTGTAAGCAGACATATGCATGAAAGTACACCACCAACCTGGACGAGGGACAGGCTGCAGCGCTGGGGTCTGGGCCTTCCGAGCAGATGCTCCTTCCTGGAAAACACAACGGCACCCAAGGGTCATAACCAAAAACATACTATCCCTTTGACCAAGTAAACGTTGCAGAAACAAAAATGTTGCTAGTTGTGTTGGTGTGCATGTAAAGGCCTGACCCACTGAATGGTGATGATTGATTCAGACTGCTCAGACACACTCACTGACTTTAAGACATATTTGAGAGTTTAAGTCATAAAAACAGTCTGAGAGGAAAATGTAGATTAAAATGTGGGAAAATTAAAGAAGTTCCGTTTAAAAATGGTGACCCAAACAGTTTTTTTGTTGAGCACTGCTCATCGTCAACTCCCGCTAGATCACTGTTGATTCCCTGTAGGGAATTAAGTGTGTGTACGAGCGTGCATGTATGTGTGTGTGGTAGGTGAAGCGGCCGGGGCCACGCTAGGGGTCACAGTCTAGCAGTAATCCATCATCGTGTGACATGTTTGCAGGCTGGAGCTAACGCTGACAGAGGAGCTACAGAAACATACAGACCTTGTGGAGTTTGTGAAAACCTCACAGAGCGGCGTGAAGCCAATAAATTGCTTGTGTTGTCCGATCAACAGTCTAAAACCTAAAGATACTCAATTTAGAATAACACAAAGTGCCAGATAATAAACATTAATGGCGTACTCCTTGGCTGAGTTGTAATGTTGGTCAGCTCAGTGGTGCTAGGTGAGCTAGCAGTAGGTGGACGCTTCCCTCTGCACGGTGATACAGTTGGCAGGTGTAATGTAGCAGAAAGAAAATAGTTCCTACATGAAACTGCTCACAACAAGGTCTGTGGATTATCTTGAGTAACAAGGTCATGATTTCTGGAAAGAGACACTGATGTTGAGTTTTCAAATGTATTTTTTGGTACTTTGGTGCAAACAGTGTGTGGGGTGAGTGAATCAAACGCTACTAAGTGTGTGTGAGAAACTGTCTATTCAACCCGCTGAATAATTTTTACCAACACTTCTTTGAAAAGACAACACGCTGACACCATCAGTAAAGCAGCTGCCAGCTGTCACTTTCTCACATCACACATGATCTTGAGTGAATCTGCAGTTTGAAGTGCATGTGCTTGAATTCCAAGTGTCTCACATGTCAGACATCAACCATTGAAAATTAGGGCCCATATCTTTTTTCTTGTCCTTATGTAATCAAAATTAATATTTCAGTATTTTGATATTCTTCTCCTCACTTTTTGTGTATTTATGCAAAATTCAGTAAGTATTTTGTTCTACATTTTTTTCTTGACGAACGTGCAGGCCAGGCTTTATTATTATCAAATAATTCATTTATTCATTCCTTTGTTCAAAGAGGAGATTATGTTCCTGTTTCACTATTCTATAGGGGTAAAGGGAAAATACTGTTTATGCTTCATATGACTGAGAGATACAACAAAAAGTTACTTACAAAGATGTTTGAAGCTCTTCTAATGCATACCACACACTAGAAGACTTTGTAAAGACTTTGAAAGACTAAAGTTTGACACTCACTCACATCTACAAAGCGCATTTATACTTGTGCGGCAGCTGTATGCAGAGTCTATGCCGCAGCCTACTCATGTAGCCTACGCCGTTGTGAGCATTTATACTTGTGCAGTGGTGTGTCTGTCACTCTGCAGTTACACCTTTAAAACACTGGACAGTGGTGAGGTTTCTGTGAAGCGCCGTAAAGTTAAGTTGATTAAAAACACACATTAAACACACATTAAACATGGATTCATAGAGACAATTTCAAACACAAGCACACAAATCAGCTTCACTATAACTCGTAGCATTCATAGACAAACACGTGTTTTGCTGGACACATTTTCCTCATAAATACACATGCTAATATTTTTAGCACAAGCTTATGGCATTTTATGTTGTATAAATGTGCCTAGTGGCTAGTGGACTATTCCTCTACTCATGAGGCCAGGGACAACAGCAACATTTAACAAAGGTAACATTACAAAATTCAGCTACATTACAACTCATAAAGGTTCACTGCCAAAACAACTGTCTTATACTAAACACGTTTTCTAAACAAATATAACGTGCTAACATTATTAGCACAAGTCTATGGCATTTGACATTGTATAAATTAGCCTAGCAACAAGCGAGATTTCCTCTGTTCATATGAAGCCAGGATAAATCACACGCACAAGACTTAAAATGCTATTTTTGTGGAGGCTTTGTTGTCTTCACTATTTATTATTTCTTATCTGTGAAATGAAAGTAAATAACAGCTTAGTTTCCACTGAGGGAAATGGTACATTTCTGAGGAAGGTGCACATCAGGCTACTTCGCAGAAGTATAAATCCTGCATAAAGACTGAATTTTCAGTGACACACTATAATATTTTGCAAAGACTGGGGATCTTGCAGGGTCACTATTTGCTAGACTACAACTAGATTCCTTTTGAGATCATTTTCTGGTAGAAAATATTACGCCAAACTCCCTTAAAGCAATGTGACATTAATGATCCCTTACATGTCCTTTCTTACATGTAGAGACATCTTATGTTGATGACAGTATTCTTGTTCATCCAGCAACAAAATTATCCATAAATGGTATTTGCGTACAAACCATTAATTTATTTATTTTGTTGCTTCAACTTGTTGCCAGCTTCTGTTGGTTAGCTGTGCCACTTTAGTGGAGGGAACCGTGGGTATAAGAGGTGAACTGTTTCAAAAATTAAGATTTCTCACTAAACTAAGTGCTGGTTGGTGGATCAGATACATGTTTTTGGTATAAAGGCGACATAAAGTGTTAAAAGTGAAAAAATATTTGAGTTGGGTCATGATGTTGCTCAAAAATCTAAAAAGCAAAACTTTTAACTGTTACACATGCTCTGTTATCGTGCTCATGAGCTCCCTTGAAAGACATTATTCAAGCTGTGTTTCTTCCGTACGAGTAATGAACAGTGTGTGAATATTTTATGAGATTCATTTAGAATATCCTCCATCGCTATAGCAAAGAAAAAAAACCTATGAAGGAGCTAAAAGGCGTCGTCCCCATCCTGTCAACTGATGGCAGGACAGTTCATCCCTGCCAGTCAAAGCAGCTCTAATGTCAAAACAGAGCACTGAGAAAGCAAAAGGTCTGCACCAATAAGATAAATGAAATACAAAGATAAATAGCTGTTAGTGGGCCCCAAGGTCTGCTTTATCAAATCTATCTACTCTCCTCCCATCCCCCAAGCTGCAGGGCAGAGTCTATCAGCAGCACTGCACAAACACTGTCAGTTACAGAAAAACTGCTTGTCAGCAGCTCTGCAGCAGCTTTGGTGCATTTATGTCCTTTCCAGTGATGGTAAACGTCGCACCAAGATATGTTTTGCTTTACAATAGAGTATTTAAAGAACTGAAACGTGTAAAGAACCGCCCATCAGGCTCTGGATGAAGGTAAGGCTGTAGTGAGTAGGGCTGGGTATCGAAGTAGGATACTTTTTAGGCACTGACCGGATTGCCTCGATACCATCGAGTGTCGTCGTTCCGTACCAAATTTCGATACCTAAGGGGTTAATCTCATCAACGTCAGTGAGCCAGTGATCATGCAGCACGTATGATTTGCTAATATCCAAAAGTGCTGGTGATTGGCTGTACTGAGAAATCCAGGAAAAACACTAGGTTATGACACGGGTTGCGCCTAGACACGGGGGTTATCACAAGTACGTGTTGTATTTTGAGAGGCTGTGTGTGTCTTCATTGTCTACGCTCACTTTCTTGTTCACAGAGGAGGCCAGAGCTATTTGCTGAGGAGGACAAGGCGACTGAAGAACAGAGACCGCTGTCAGCAGCAGTACAGAGAAGGGTCAGGCAGAGATAAAGCACTACAGAGGTCCTCCTCCTACGCTGACCTCAGTGAGTCCAGTAACCTGGTGATGGGACATGACGGACAAGTCAGAAACAATAGTTTCTGACTTGGCAGAGCAAACATGTTCTACTGATGGGGACAATATCCGCCAGGAGCGGGCTTGGCGGTTGCCTGAAAAAGCGGACATGTTGATTGATTTTTAAGAATTTCTGAACGATGTAAAGGTCTTACAGTGGATTTATACTCATACAGAGTGGATATGACGCATCAGTATAAATCCTACTTTAAGTATGCAGCAGTGAGCCTTATGTACTGACTTGCAGCCGTTCATTTTTCACTGTATTGGTCACATTTTGCTCTTTTGTGCTCTTATATACTGTTGGAGCTGCAGTGGCTCAGGATACAAGGCAGTTGTGGTAATCTGAAGACGGACAGTTTGATTTTTGCGCAGTAAAAATGTAATTTAATGATGCTTCATAAAATTGGTATCAAAAAAGTATAGTTCAGGAACCAGTGTCAAAGTCAAGGTATCGAAATTTTAGAATGATACCCATGCCTAGTGGGGAGAGAGGGCGGACCCACCGATCTGAGTGGGTTAGTGACAGTGAGGAGTGTCAGCATTTTACCCAAAGTTGAATATTTTCCAACTTTCAGCGACCATGACGTAGGACAACCACTGCTCCACCCAGCTTAGTCTTGGCAAGGTGCTGGAAACATCAGTAAGTCCAAATTGTATGTTCTGAGGGGATATAATAGACTGAAAGCTCCAGAATTAAAGCAACACTTACCTTTCTGGAAATTTTACGCTTTTCTTTGTTTATGTTTAAATGCTACTAGTCCATACCCATTAGTAGCTTTGTCACCTTCTACCTATGGCAATCCTCAATGCCTATGTGCAGTTTCACATAGATTGACCACGTCAGTGAATAGAAAAACGTGGGACAGACAGAATGACTGACTGACAGAATGACACACTGACAGTTTCCATGATTATGTACAGCATACCATACCATGACTTAG
>NC_065526.1:17378335-17408853 GCF_006386435.1 Epinephelus moara
GCAAAGTTTCATGTCTCTACGACATACGGGGCATGAGATATGCCCATTCAAAGTTTGCAATTTCAATCGGTTGCTATAGCGCCTCCCTTTGGCCAATTGATGTAATATTGCTTCATTCGTGTCCTCCCATGACCCTCTACCACTGTGCCAAATTTCACATGGATTGACCAAGTCAGTGAGGAGAAAAACGTGGAACAGAGACACCCACACACAGAGTTTTCATCATTATATAGTAAGATTAATAAGCTGATGGCACACTAAAATGTAAGGGGATTCCACCAGAAATAAAAACTCATAATTATACCATTCTCATATGGTTCTAAGAAAACTCCGACCAATCACTGCATTCGGACCAAGCCTCAGTATTATCTTCCTTGTTTGTTGCCAGTCACCAGTACTATCTAATGTTAGCATTTACGTTATATTATAAAACTCATCAGTCATCACTGACGCCGGATAATTTTCAAAACACCGGGGTTGCGTTTGACTGTGCAGGACAGGCGATGTTATGTTTAGTTTGCTTCTAATATAACATATAACGTTATATATGACAACACAGCATCCAGTTGCTAATGGCTAATGTTAGCGTACTGTAGCGTAGCCTCTGAAACATTAACTTCCTTATGCGTTTCCACTTACTAGTAACGTTAACGCTACTATCTAACATTAGCACTGTAACCTTATTCTAAAACTCACCAGTCATCACTGACTCCTGTTGAGTTTTAAAACTCTGGGGTTACATTTGACTGTCTTGGTTGTAACTTTACACTCGCTCTCTTCTTCCGTGTAACTAACAGTACCTTGCCAACGCCTACGTCTATCATAGACGTAATGAGGACGTAATGGAGGAGGGGGGAGTAGGCCTTTGGAGGGAGGTGGAGTTGTGGGTGTTCAAATTGTTTCTAAGTGCTGTGTGAAATGCAAGAAATGTCAGAGTTACTTCAATTGAAAGCCTGCATAGGTGTAAGTGTGTGGAAATCTTTTCTACCAGTCTGAACTCTTAGTGCCCCCCACTCAGCACAGACTAGACACTCAGCGCCTCATCACACTGCTAGCAATAGTAGCAGAATGTAAATAAACTGCGCTTCTATTAAGAAGAACACAGCAGTTTTGGTGGTTGCTTGTGGTTGTGGTTGTGGTTATTCCAACAGCCCTAATGAGGGACTTTCCAGGCGAATGGCAGCCATCAGACAAAAAATAGTATGTACAAGACAGTTACTTTTACAGTCAAACAATTAGGGACATTTTATCTTCTGACAAGATCGTGGCGTAAAACAGTAGCAATACATTGTCGACTTCATGAAGCAATCTATCAGGAATGGACTCTTGAACATATCCTAATGGCTAATAGGGCTGCAACTAACGATTATTTTCAATGCAGATTAATCTGTGGATTTTTTTATCGCTTCGGGTTTTTAACGGTGAAAAACATATCAGTGTTTCCCCAAGTCCAAAATGACATCATCAAATGACATGTTTTCTCCGCAACTCAAAAGCCCTTTTTAAATAGGAAACTTGGGCAGCTCGGATCAACTCGCCAATCCGGCTGTGTGTGTGTATAAATGCTCACAGCTTGCCGAAAATCTGGCAGTGTAAAAGGGGCTAAAGATATTCAGTTTACTGTCACAGAGGAGTAAAAAACAACAAAAAAAAAAAAACACAGAATATATTCAAATTTATGAGGCTGGAATCAGATAATTTTAACTTTTTCTACAAAATTTCTCAAAACGATTATCAACATGATAGAATAGAAATTAATTTTACAGTTGACAACTAACCGATAATCGATTCGTCTTTGCAGCTCTTTTTGCCAACACAGCGCCTTGCTTGATATCGCTGCACTCGAGTTGAGCCATTTTCAACTTATTTTGCCAAATGACCCAGGGCCATACGGTTTCTATTTATTGACCATGTTAAGAATATAGCTCCCAGGAAATATAAATATGTCTGCTGAGGAAGCTACTTTCTAATTTTCCTGTGAATAGAAGATACTATTTTACCTTTTCCCTTAACTGTCAGCTAATAAAGAGATTAAACTTAAGCCTAATAGATGGTGGGCATCTGAAGGGACCATGAAGGCCAATGAGCACACACACAAAAAAAACAACCCTCCCCTCTTCCCCCACCCTCCTCATGAAAAAAATATTGCTCCGAGTCACAGTGTGGCAGAATTAAAATGACAATGTCTAAATATGAAAATTCAGGCATTGCAGACCACCACGGCTGAATGAGCGTAGCGGAAACATTGGTGTAATTATCTGTGTTCTAATTATTCTCCAATACAAGAGACTGGCAGGAGACACATTAAAGACTGTGACTGAACAGGCTTCTGAGTTGCTCTGTCCATCACTGCACGAGTAAACTCAAACCTGATGTCTAAGCAAGCCTTTCAAAATTTGTTGAAGTGCTGACATGAAGGCTTGCTTCTCCCCCTTCTCCTCTTACTTCATAGCAAATTGCGATAATGCTTTATTCCTCTTTCTGGAGAGTGGGTGTGAATACAAATAGGTCAGCAGCCCAACCCCCCCTCCACCACCCCCCTCCCCTTTAACAGGGCAGGCAGCAACAGCAGCAGAGACGGCGTGATGTGGTGGGAGAACGTGCTGCCACCAAGCCTGGAGCTGCCTATCAGAACGAAAAACACACAACTCACAGCGCTACGTCCCGTTCATCTTCCTCCTCCCCCGCTGCTCTCAACCCTCCAGCCCTCTCGCAGACAACACAACGACAGCCCACAGGAGCTGCTGAATGAGGAGGGTGAGAAAAGGAAAGTGGAAAAAAAAGGAAAGCGAGGCACATGGTAGGGGGGAGGGAGGTTAACATGAGAGCATGTGAATTAAAGAGGAAGAGCGAGAGGAAACAAGGATCCGCGAGGAAATAGAGGCTGAACAAACAGAGAGATGCAAGGCTTGTGCATCATCCAGAGATGATCTCGATCTATCCGCTGCTGCTTTGATATACAGAATACGACAGGCGAGGACAGCGAAAGGACCCTCGGCTGCAGCTAACTGTCAACCACTCTATACTCCCTTTGGCAAAAGGCAGCAGCAGCAGCACCGTTAGCATCAAGCCTCTGGGGACAATGCGCCAAGGCAGATGGAGAGACTGCAACGCTGGAGCTCTGACACATGTTCTGCCCATGCATGCACACGCAGACACACTTGTGCATGCATGTGGTAGTTAGCTTCGAGTGGCAGGAAGAGGACCAAATTTCTCCATCCTTCTGCGTAACAGCCACATGTGGGCTGGGTTAAAAGAAGAGGATGATTTGTCACACGTTGAGAGGGAAATAAATGAGGACCTGAGTCGTCAAGCTGGAGCTGTATGTGATTTGGCTACAGGGACGAAAGGAGCAGTGACCAAGAGGGCAATTTGTGAGTGAGGATTGTAATTCATCACAGTTAGCAATGATGGATGCCAGAGAGAGACGAGTACTTGGATTAAAATGGGTGAGTTTATGCAGTTAAGATGCAAACGCACATCAACACAATGCTGAAAACAAAAATTCATGCTGCAAAATACGAGCCCAGTTTTGATGCACAGTACAGGATGTGAAGGGTGTGCCCTTTTTTTAGGGGGAAACGTTCGCTTCTATTTCTGTTGATGCATGCAAGAGAGCTAACAGAAGTCTTTTCAGTGCTCCTGTGAGCTCTCACAAACCTCTCTTTGTCTTGTTGGGGTCCTTTAAGAGGGTAGTCTGTAATTCAGTAAAAAACTGAGAGACCACACTGCAATTGAGGGTGCTAGCAGCACGCAAACACAGACTGTTCTCTCTAAAACCATTTCTCATGTGGATGCTGTTCAAGAGCAAAAGAATGTTGAGCTGAGAAAGCAAAACATATTCTGTTTATTCTTGTCCTGAGAGCCATATAAGATATCCCTTCAACAGAATACACAAGGATTATGTAGCCAGAAATAAAGTTCAGTGTACAATCAGTAATCATGAGGCTGTGAAGGGAACTTCTATAGTGAACAGTATATGGAGTTTATTTTGTTCTGCATTGGCCTGCTGTGCTTCCCCATTGAGTGATAAAAATGTGTGCACTGTCTGAGAGGTTTTTGCTTGGGAGTTTGTAACATGCTGATATCGACACTGACATAGAAAAGCCGGTTGATTCTTCACAATTTGTTACAGCTAGTATTTTACAGTCCCTTTGGGATGTCGCAATGTAGCTATCACAGCGATGAATGTACCCGCGGATTCTGCTGCTGGACCAGAACTCTCACACGCACAGTGACAGGGCTAGCATCACACCTCTAACAGGTTTAAAAACAGAGGCGAAATGTTCCTATGTGGGTGTGAGATTATGATGCAAATGTTAACTGCTGCAGCGAGGCTTCTGATCAAGCAGCAACCTATGAAGAGAAGGGAGGAGATCACATTGTGCTGTGTTAGCTCATGCTAACCAGGCAGGGAGAGGAGGGCGAGAGTGGCTCACAGAGTCAATGACAGAAATGGCTGATGGTCGGCAATCATCAGCTGCTGCTGATGCTCCACCATGTTCACCAGCTGATCGCTGACATCGCACGTCTGCCATTTACTGCCGGGCTGTGAGTGTGCCGTTTGTTATTGAGGCTGTTGTTACTGAAAACATCTGCCCAATGAGAGCGGTGACAGTGAACCGCTGTAAAACCAAAATGATATAACACCCCACTGAGTTAAGGGGAAGTGCAGATTTGGGTCATTGACCTTTCACGTGTTATTAATTCATCTTTTGGCAATATAAAAATATTGAATGTAGGGATGCAAACAATTAATCGATTATCGATTAATTGTCGATAAGAAATTACTCAATTAAAATAAATTAATTGCAATTAATTGCGTTTTTAAACCCGTAATTCCCTGCGTGAGGGCGCTCTTGACGCACACGCGAGAACACACGAGAAGCAGGGCTCTGACGAGAACAACATAAACACGAAGCAGCATGATGAAGCGGACAAGACGGAGTGCAGTGTGGAGCCATTTTAAGTTGGTTAATGACAACAAAGATGCCAAATGCACAATATGTGGTAGTATTTTAAAGTACAACAACTCCACAACTTCGTTGAATTACCACCTGAATACGACACATTCAGTCGTGCTACATGGAGCGAGTGGATCGACTTCACAGCCCACAATCACCACAGCGTTGGGACGGACGGTATGTGACGCTGGGAAAGCGGAGGGCATTACTCAGCAAATATGTAACATGGTTACAACAGACATGCTGCTGATAAACATTGTTGATGGACAGGGATTTCGAGAGGTGATAAACTACATCGAGCCAGGGTATAATATCCCCTCTATAACGACCATAACTACCCACATGGAAGCAAGCTACATGAGGAAGAAGGCGGAGTTGAAAACACAACTTGCAACCGCGAATGTGGCCCTCACAACCGACTGTTGGACTTCCTTAAATACAGAAAGCTACATCACAGTTACATTAAAGTAGCCTACATATTATTGCATTCTTCTATTCAGGACTGTATTATTTAATTTTCTATTCAGAATTTATTTTTTTGCTGCTAAGAGACAGCGCACTCATTTATTTTCATGTTAAAGTAGCCTACATATTGTATTCTTCTATTCTATTTTATGCTGCTATTAATGTTTCCCATGTCACAGATGAGAGAATGCCCAATTTATTTTCATGTTAAGTAGCCTGCGTAATATTTTGATATTTACTGTTCAGAATATCTTTGATATGCCACCAAAATGCTATTGCCTGCCTTCAAGTGTATCCCAAATATATCCCAAAATAAATCTTTGCTTAAGGAACATGATTTGCATTTTTTTCTGTATTTCATAAGGAAGATATAGCTTTTTATGTTATGTATAGATAGAACCTATTGATTCAGAGGGAAATTCAGCTTCTCAGGAAAATCGCCGCTTATCAATTAATCG
Source organism: Epinephelus moara (assembly GCF_006386435.1). Taxonomy (NCBI): domain Eukaryota; kingdom Metazoa; phylum Chordata; class Actinopteri; order Perciformes; family Serranidae; genus Epinephelus; species Epinephelus moara. The sequence continues at coordinate 17,384,223 of NC_065526.1, forward strand.
ATGACTGATCGATAAGATGAAATTATCGATTAATGAATTAATCGATAATTTGCATCCCTAATTGAGTGTGATGGCTATGATGAGAATATGTTACATGCTGTATCAATCTCTTTGCTCACACATGTCCCGTTTCTCCTCTGTCTCATAGGCAATCACCAGCCGTACAGCATTAGAGCGGACTCACATCTTACAGCTGGCTTGTTGGACAACAACACTGTCTGTGATGAGAGATCAACATTGGGTCCAAGTCCCTTAAGGAACCCATCACACACACTTCACATTGCCTCAAGGGATCAAGGACTGGTCAGAAGCTGCTGACAGTAGGCCTTGGGAGCGTGACACCTGTCTGAGTGAATTCCTCCTGCTGAAACCATGCAGTGGAGACGACGCCACTGCTGTACACACACAGCTAAATTTCTCTATCTCCTCACACTGTTGGGTCTGTTGGTCTTTCTGGTCCAACAGGTGTGGCTGCCTAAGCTCACAGGTATGCCACGGTGGAGAGGCCACCCTGTGGTGTACGGAGGGGGTGAACTGCATACCACCAAAGCCAAATGGAACATGAGCGCCCCACATTCAGCGTGGAGGTTTGTCATCGTCCCTCAGTCGACTTTCAAGGCTGATACTAACAACAGCTCCCCTGAGAAGGTGGGTGTCTCCTCACTTCAAGGAGACCCAACTTTTGAAAGCACACCAGCAGCCAACACTAGCCAAAGTGTAGAGGGAGACCTTCGTGACAATGTAACCCATGGGCCTTTCACTTATATCATCAACGAGCCAGACAAATGTGTAGACAGCGGACCTGCGCCTTTTCTGGTGTTGCTTATAGCCACTGAGGCTCGGCAGGTGGAGGCAAGAAATGCCATACGGCAGACGTGGGGGAACGAGAGCGTGGCTCTAGCTCTGGGATTCATCCGGCTGTTTCTGCTGGGGAAAAATGAGGGAGAGCTGGGACTTCTACAGCAACGGATGCTAGAAGCAGAGAGCCGGAGGCACCACGATATCATTCAGCAGGACTTTCTGGATTCCTACAAAAACCTGACCATTAAGACATTGATGGGAATGAACTGGGTGGCAATGCACTGCCCAAAAGCCGGCTACGTCATGAAGACTGACAGCGACATGTTCGTCAACACGGAGTACCTCATTTACAAGTTGCTCAGACCAGAACTGCCGCCTAAGAAGAACTACTTCACAGGCAATAACATGAGAGGCTTTGCACCCAACCGAAACAAAAACAGCAAGTGGTACATGCCCCCTGAGCTGTACCCAGGTGAGAAGTATCCCACCTTCTGCTCTGGGACTGGTTACGTCTTCTCTGGAGACTTGGCGAGGAAGATCTATGGCGTATCGCTGAGAGTCAGCCGCCTGCATCTGGAGGATGTGTATGTGGGAATATGTCTGGCTGAGTTACGAATCGAACCCACTCCTCCGCCCAATGAGTTCCTATTCAACCACTGGCGGGTGTCTTATTCCAGCTGCAAATACAGCCATCTCATAACATCGCATGGGTTTCATCCCAACGAGCTACTTAAATACTGGCATCACCTGCAGAGCAACAAACGCAACGCCTGCATCAACCCAATGAGAGGAGGCAGGGCACACTCAGGCAGAGTGTACAAAGAGAGACAAGCACAGTAACTGACAGATATCAATGAACTCCACTTGTCACAAGCTCCTTGTTAGATGCAAATAATGTTTTAATCTCAGACCGTTCTGTTCTTAACATCAAGGGATTAATCCAAACTTTATCCACATACTCACTAAAATACAAATTCTACATCAATGTTGTGTGAAAAATCTACAGCTATTGCCAATTTTGTATAAAAGAGATTAAAATGTTTCTATGTCTGGGACAAACCACTGGAGATTTTATGTACAGTTATATTTTACAACAGAGTGAGCTGTGTTTCTCTGTGGTGCAAAGGCTACTTTTTTGTAATGATGTGAGATCTACTGTCTGTGTTTTATATATGCTGCCTTACAAGTACGGGCCACTCTAAAACTAGAGTGGACAGGGTACAGTGCCAATAAATGTTTCCACGTGTGTAGCAAAAAGTCAATCAAGTCATTTCAAAAGACACGAAAACATGAAGTCAGATACTACAGATTGTTGCATATCGACTTGGGAATTCTTGTGTGTCAAATGACCAGAATGTATTGCAATATAAATTCTGGAAATTACATATAAAAGTTCATTTAAGGTCAAAGCACGAAATTCCCCTTGTTACTTGAGTGATGTATTGTCTCATGATAAAAAGAGTTACAATGGTAAATGATGACGCACCTCTAGAGACGCTCTTAAAAATGATAAGAGAAAAAAACTTTCCATTCGGTGGTTTATGCTGATCCTCTTCAAGATACCAAAACAGAATGAGCAATATTTTTTTTCATAGACTGAGTACTCTATTCCTGACTTTTTTAAATTGTGGTCACTTGTATTGACTTCATTTAGAGGGTAACTTGGGTAAAATTTAACCTTGACCATATTTTCCTCTGTATTGGTGTCTAAGTGACTAATGGGAACAACGATTTTCGAAACTGTTGAGCAAGCGCTGCAACCAGCAGCTGTGAAACAGGCTGCAATCTAATGTGAATTGGCAATTGAACGCTGTCAGTTTAAGTCCGCTTAAAGTGTTTTTGCCACTGACAGGCTCAGATTGTTATTCTAAGTGTCTGCAAACATTATGGAAAGGATCCCTACAGAGATAGACGTTTTTGCCACAGCCACATAATTGCTCTCGCCAAACGTACCAAACTCCATTTAAATAAACAGTTATTCTATCAGTGTGAACACACTTCATTAAAAGTCAACAGAAATAAAATAAAACATTCAGAAGCCACATCTTGGTTTATCTTTCAACTGTTCCAACAATCAGCAATTCTGGTTAGAATTACCGTTTCTTTAAACAGAGTCAGGTGGGTTTGACCATAGCGATCTCAAGGCTGTTTCTGGTTAAACAAAATGGATCATACTCTTTATAAATAGGCCTATCTCTGTAGGGATTCTTTCCAAAATGTTGATAAAATTACTGTTTACTGAAAAGGAGTCTGATGAGTTTGATGATCGCCATTTCGGGGCTGTTTCCAGTTAAACAAAAAAGATTCTACTCTTTCTACTCATCCCTCTTCAATGAGTTCTGCGTCTGTGTACGTCTGTATACTCCGTGTTCAAATAAATACGGGCGGTCATCAAATTCAAATGGCTCATCCAGATCCAGTTGGTCAAAATCGGGTAAAAATTCAGCCATGACTACTCCAAACAGTTGCATTTGTAAGCTCACTCCAGCAGTAACTTCCTGCAACAACTCAAGTCTTGCGAGACCAACTGCCATAAAACACCATAGACTGTATAGTAAAACACCAAAGAAGAAGAATCTCGCGAGACGTGAGATTTCAGAGCCAGACTTTCACTCTCTGAGTGAGCGTTTTGACTTGCTACAACAAACATGTCTGAATTTTTACCCGATTTTGACCAACTGGATCTGGATGAGCCATTTGAATTTGATGACCGCCCGTATTTATTTGAACACGGAGTACACGGAGTACACGGACGTACACGGACGTACACGGACGCAGAAATCATTGAAACTGAAGAGCGGACGAGGAGAGAGAGGGAGCAGCAACAGGCAGAGGAACATGTCTAAATCCAGCTAAAGGTAAACACAGACGGTCATTTCTCCTTTCCGTTATGTTGTCGGATAATCATACTAACAATCCGAGCCTATCTGTGTTGAAAAAAATGCACTTTAAGTGGACGTATTTTGATGTTGTTTGACACTGTCCCAGTGCCCTATTTTTTAATACAGCGCGCGCTCACGGGCTGCAGGCAGGTCCGCCCGAGCTTCGTACTGGAGAAATGTCAAATATTGAGCATCCTATCACTCATTTAGACAAAAGTAGATCGGAAAATAGGGCCCAGGTTGAAAAAAACATTAGTTCCCCTTAAAAAGATCTGTATCTTTAAGTGCTTTCCATAATGCATTCAGACACTTGAAATCTTCACTTGAAATCTTCACTTCAACAATCTGAGCCTAAAAACAGATGTAGTACATCAAAGGTGCATAATTGCCCCGAGCGGTTACATTGCAGCCTGTTTCACTGCTGCCTCCACACTAGATCAACTTTAAAAACTTCTCATGTAGGCAAAAGAAAAGAAAAGAAAAAAACATGGGCAAAAAGCGCCCTGGTAGAAAAGTACAGACGTTACCCTTTAACTACTTGAGAGAGAGAGAGAGTAAGTGGGTGTCAACTGACTGATGCTGTGAGTCATTACGTGGCAATAATCACAGTAAATATATACCACACAATTTTGTTTTTACTGCTGTAAACACACAGAAGTCATCATCACAGAGGTCACATTGAGGCTTCGGTTGGCAGCTGCTCTAACAGATACCAACAAATATAAATGGGTATTTCCTCCATGTGTGCAAAATGAAACTCACATGCAAAGAAGCTCTGGCTTACAACACTAACGGCAAACGGCTTTTGGAGTTTTGTTCTTACCGTCACTGACTTCAGGGTCATGCCGTGGTAGGTGCCCATGGTGTCGATCTTGAAACCCTCCGTTTCTAAGAAAGCAAGTGTATAAAATATAATGATTTTAAATATGTAACAAGTTTGCATCTTTCAATTCTTACACTCGCTCAGGGCATATTGTCATTTAATTTTATTTATAAAGCTCAATACCACAAACCACAATTTGCCCCAAAGGGCTTTACAGCTTACAACATGCCTCTGTGCTTGGACCCTCACATTTGATAAGGATAAACTTCCCCCCAAAAAAACTTTATCAGGGAACCTTCAATCTTATCTCTACTATTTTTCCTTATTACCATGTCATCCCTACTGTCTGAATTTGCTTAAAAGTAGAGACCCTGTTACAAACACAAGTGCACAGAGGATTATTACTGCTGTACTCAGAGCTGAAGCTGTGATATGACTGCATATGTTACAAGAAGGGGTAAAAAGGTGAGAGTGTATGCAAGAGACAGGAAGCAAAAACGGCAGACACTATCAAAGGTGTGAGAGTACGCTAGTATGAAAGCAGCTGTGTGGCTGCGTTTCACAATGGGTGGAATTTACACTAGGCTGCCCTGCCGGCTTAGTTGACACAAAGATAGTGGTATCAGTGCACATTTTAACAGGTCATGAGTGACAGATGCAGATTATTGACAGGCATGTGCAACTGAATACAATCAACTATTAGTATGTTTCTACAACATCGATGTGGGTGTAGAGCAGCTTGAGGAACTGAATCAGGAACTAAAAGTTTCTTTGTGCCTTTTTATTTTCACATGCATATTTGCATTTTTGCCAAAGAACCGTGACGATGAGGCAAATTAGACTAACAATATATTAAAAGACTGACAAGTATGACATGCAATCTACACAACAAAACGAAAAACTGTTGTTGTTTTCCTGTAATTCACTGTGACTCATGCTGTGATGAACAGGGGTGGGGGAAATAATCATTTCTTAGATGCACTGCAATGTGGACGAGGGCGATTCAGCATCGATTCTCAAATGTCAATAATCAGTTATCTTAATGTTTGTTATTAACGAGATGTTGATGGAACGGAATAGGCTGAACTTAACCAAAGGCAGCAGTTGCAAGCATGTTTTAATTTCATATCTAAATAATTATATTCACAAAGTGAATGTGAAGTAAATTGTGAATAGTGTATACACCAGCACCCAGAGACGAAAGTTAACAGAAAGCCAGTAGCTACTAACAGGATACTGATTGGTACAAAGCACTGTGGTTCAGACATGAATGCATTAAGCGGGATTTATACTTCTGCGTCGAATTGACGCTGTACCTACGGTGTAGGCTATGCGTCGACGTAGAGCCTACGCCATATCCTTCGCTGTAGCCTGACATGCACCTTCCCAAAAAACGTAACTACATTTCGCAGCGACGCAGACCTCCTGTCTATTTTTGTCAGCTGAAACCATTTCCCTCAGTGGAAACAAACTTTTATTTACTCTTATTACACATATAAAAAACAATAAATTGTGAAGCCAATAAAGCCTCCACAAAAATAGCATTTTAAGTCTTGTGTGTGATTTATCCTGGCTGTATTTGAGTAAAGAAAATCTCAGCACGTCGCTAGGCTAAATCATACAATGTAAAACGCCATAGGCTTGTGCTAATAACGTTAGCATGTTATATTTGTTTGGAGAACATGTTTAGCATATGACAGTTGTTTTGTCTGTGAACCTCGTGAGTTGTAATGGAGCCAAATTTTGTAACATCACCTTTATTAAATGTTGCTGTTGTCCCAGGCTTCATCTGAGTAAAGGAAAAGTCCGCTAGTTACTAGGCTAAACTATACAATGTAAAATGCCATAGGCTTGTGCTAAATACATTCGCGTGTTGTATTTGTGGGGAAAATGTGTCCAAGCCATATATAGTATGTGTTTTTGGTGTGTTTTTGAATCAACGTAACTTAATGGCACGTCACAGAAACCCCACCACCGACTAGTGTTTTGGAGGTGTAACTGCAGAGTGACACAGACACACCACCGCACAAGTAGAAATGCTCACGACAGCGCACGCCACCTGCGTAGGTTATGGTGTACGCTCTGCACATAGCTGTCGTACAAGCATAAATCCTGCTTTACTTGAAGCCTGACAAAAAGGATTATCATGTAATCTCATGATTCTCGTATGAACTCATGACAGCACAAAAATTCAGCTATCGTGAAAGGTAAACGTTTAATACCAGGATTGTACGTCTGGATTCTGAAACCTCTCTTTATTTTTATTTTTTTTAAAGAAAAGCTTAGAGCATTAAGGTTTGCCAACTCAACACTTAGTCAGACCTGTTTTTTAATTATGATCAGGTGGAACCCACACAATAAGCTGATTACCTTTCATAAAGATATAGGTTTTAATTATGCATGCAAACAAAGCTGTAATTTATATGCTCCAAATTCATTCTGGTTTGGCCTCTCTGTGTATCAGACAAAGGCTCCATTCACCGCCCTTGAGGCATCCTACACCTGATGACGCACAGAGCAAACAGGAGCAACAAGCACTCGTTTCAGCCTTAAAGAGGACCGATTATGCTTTTCCTTATTTTCTCTCAGATATCATGTTAATGAGGGACTGGGGAGGTTGTCTGGCAACAATAAAAACGTAGCAGCATTCAATTTAAAGGGGGAAAAAAAAGGCAGTGCGGTGCACCTCATGTTTTGCAACCTGCAAAACACTTTCTGTGTGATCGGGGCCTAAAGCACATAAATATGTTGTGGTAGAAACCCAAAATACAAGTATGAGCCTGAACATTAATATAAAACTCTGTACAATGAAACCGAGAAAGCTGTGGTTTTCTCTTATTTGCTTGAACCAGCAGGTATCGGATTTTGCCTGAAGCATACAACCTGCTGATAATGGGTGAGATGGTCTATAGAGAAGCATGTCTATCTTTTACAAACACATAAAGTTGAAAATCACTGGAGTGGTTCTTCCTGAATCCAAGAACTCCACTGCTCCATGTCAACACATTATTCCATTATTGCATTAACACTTCCTGTCTTTGACTGACATGTGTGACCCCACTTACAGGTGACATGTGATCTGTATCTAGGTAATTACGTAGATGACACCAGATCTTGGGCTTTTAACTTTACACCTAAAATTAATGACTGCTCTTGTTACCTTGATTTTATCTGCACTGTGATCAATATGTAAATTATTTGGGCAGCGAAGCAATGCTGCTGTATGGGCTCTATTCTTTTTCCTGCCTGACATCCAATCACACTCCTGGTTTTGGAGGTGGTCTGATTGATGCAATGTGCTCTGCTTGCGTCACACCTCATCTCTCATTGAAGCACGTTCATTATTTCCACGTGTAAATGGGGTGAATTGAATCTAAATTTCGCACAGAGTTATGCTCAGGCAACTCTGTGTATTCCTTAACTGCTCCACACACCTCGCCAAACACACACTCTCTTTTGTCAACGTTCAGGACTAAAATTAGCTACAGGAGCACAAATCAAACTCACCCTCTTTTCCTTTGAATCGCTCCTGATCGTATCTGTTGTAGGCAGCTGGGACAGGCTGCTTGTTCCTTAGGGACGGGTCCTGGAAACAACACAAAACAAACAATTCATTACTTTACACACCTGCCAGTTCACCGCTAAATCAAAACCTTAGGGGGCGATCACACAGAAATGAGACGCTAGAGACGCGGACGCTTCAAAGACGCTTGAAACGCTGGAAGCGCTTATTCAATGCGCGCTACCTACTGGCATCTGACGCTCAAAAGACGCGTTTCATCTCGGTGTGATCGCTCCCTTAGTAGTCATCTATAGACTTGCTGCTGCTGCGCGCGCGCACACACACACACACACACACACACACACACACACACACACAGGCATTTATTTTGACTTGTGTCTGACCAAATTTAAACTTTCTTGAAATATATAAAACGCACATATGTCGTTCTTACCACTTGAGTAGTGTTCTGTGCTGGTCTCTGCTCTGGTGCTCGGCCTTCTTCTCTGGCTTTCACTGACTGAAGGATGGCGAAGATGTTCTTGGAGAAGTTCTGCAAAGAAGCAATACAGATGAGGATACAGTGAGTTCAGCACCGCTGCACAAAAGAATTGATTTTCTCCTCATTTGGGGAGAGGTGGGGGAAATAATTGATTCTTGGATGCATGGCAATAGGGACGAGGACAATTTGACAGCAATTCACAAATGCTGATAATCGATTATCCAAATGTATATTAATGACGTGAGGCTAAAGCCTAGTTCACATTACACTATTTTCACCACGATTTTGATGTCGCAGAGGATCTTGAGAGCTACCTTGGGTCGCAGGTGAGTCGGCAGATAGTCTGCCACGATGAGTCCTCATGTGTGAACAAGCCTACGAGCAAGTTGCCCCCTCATCTGTGACTGGGACTGGATATCTGGCATGCTAGAAAACAGGAGAAGTCTGACACGACTGACAACGAGCATCAGCCAACGAGAGGCGGGATACGTCCCACGTCAGCACGCAGGAGGACGGAGGAAATGTGAGGAGGACAAGCCATAGGGTTGCCAGGTCCGCTTATTAGCCGCGACTCTGGGCTTGTTTTTTTTGTAACGTCTTACAAATATTGGTAGTCGCAGGTTGCGTTTTTTTGGGCTTGTTTCTAAAGTGGAGTTGCTCTAAACATCGCCTTTCTCTATATATATCTGTTGCTTCTTTTGGGCTTGTTTCCATAGGCCTGGTTGCTTGTTTCACCCAGAGACGAACATTAACAGAGCAAAGCAGCGATCAGCAGTAACGTTAACAAACAAGACCGGCTGACCAACACCCTGCAGCATTTAACAACTTAAACAAATTCTGTGGAGATGAAAATAACTTTGCTCAGTCTTTACCCTGAGGTGACAGTGCAGCAGAGAAGCTGCTCTCCACTGCTCCACTGCTAGAGGCGTGCACACCACCCTCCCCTCATTTTTTCATTTTCATACACTCGAGAGACAGTTACAGGCTCTCAAATTAATTCATCCATCAGCATTAATGCTGTTTACATGTATTATTCAACAGTACTTGAATTGCATACTATTTCCTGTTAAACGATCAGTATGCAATCACTGGACACTACGCCAGCATAAATATCCCACAGTGGGTTAGTGAGCAACCACAGATGGATACAATCCAACTGGCGCTCCCTGGTTTAGAGGCTCTGGTATGGAAGCTGTTTGGCTTCTGTGAAGTTGAATAGAAAAGGGACCTGGACAAGAGCCACACTGTATGCAAGGAAATTCATCTGTTTTTTAATTATGGGTCATTTGAAATACTGAAAGCTATGTTTTAAAAGCAGCGAGTAGTCACGCAGTGAGAAAAATGAATCATGTGTAGAAATAAAACATTTTGATGCATCGATAGTCATTTCAGAATCAAATCCTTCTGCCCTCTGAATAGTAACCGAATCGTATTGTGAGGTGCCTGGAGAGTCCTGTCCCTATTTGCTGAACAACAGTAAGTGACATACATTAGTTTCAGGGTCTTTCATGTGCTTTCAAGTAGCGCTGCCCCCCGCTTAGTTGCAGCTGTGCCTCGTCAAAATAAATCAAACCCTATATGACTGGACCATGAGGGAATTTAAATTGAAAGGACAGACACAGGAAGTGGCCACGCACAGCAGTCAGAGAGGAGTCACGTTACAAACCAATCACAGCCGACAGATATCTTTCACTTCTTCTGTAAATATTCAGTCTGATAAATACGGAAAAGTTGATCATGTTAGTGCAGGGCTACCCAGAGCTTTACATCTGTCCCACAGACAATAGGCCTACACACTTATAAACAGCGCCTAGAAGAAGATCAGCTCTGCATACCAGGACTTAAGGTAAATAGGCTATATGATGCTTGTTAAGGTTGCTTAGGGGCAACCTGCTGCCCTTGAAAGCTGGCACAAAAAAGGCACAGGAGTAGCGCCCAGCACCCGATCTCGCGCTTTCCAGGCGGTTAAAGACGCGGCATGTGTGCAGCCTCTAATTTCCAGGGCTGGTACCTGCGGTTATTCCACAGGCTAGTTAATAACATGTCGGGCAGGAAATCCAAAGTGTGGGATCATTTTGAGAAGGTGAAGGACGAACCCAAGGTGATATGTAAACTCATCTTCATTGGTCGACTACAAACATGACGTATCATCTGAAACATGGAAGTAGCTACATGCCCATTAGCCCACAGCGTCATTAACAGGCGGCTCGCTCAGTGTGTGACGTGCACTTGTAGATAAAATATAGGCCTATATTAATGAAGGTTCATTAGTACGGTTTTGTATTTCTCTGTAATGTAGCACAGTGTTAACAATGTTACTGATACTATTCTTTCTCACACCTTCAACTCAAACCATTGTGTTGCCCCGCCCAAAATATATCATTTAATAATTAAATTAAAATAGTAAACATGCGGGCGACTAGTCAACTAATGGCCCTAAATGACGACTATTAGTCGACCAGGAAAATTCTTAGTCTGGGTCAGCCCTGCTTTCAAGGTGCCTATTTAATATCACTAAAGAAGACTCTGTGAATACACTCTAAACTGCCATCTACAGTTACATTAGTGTTTTAGCCTGATATCATGAAGAAGTTGAAAGTAATATTAATCTTTACCAAGAGATTTCAGTCTTTATTGTATAGGACTGTCTACAACTACAGTGTCTTCGGGCAACACAGTTGACCTTCACAGCATCATATGCCTGAGCTCTTCAGTGTGTTGACGGCATAATGTCACACATACCAAACACCATGACAGTGGGACACCACACAATCATAAAATGTTACGAGAACAGATCTGAAGTTCCTCTTTGCACAGTGGTTACGACAGATGCCCATCTTAGAAGAATGAACATGAATATGGCAGCAACAGAGAGGAAGAGATGAATTATTCAATTCAGCATTCTTGGTGCAGACATTACACGCTGAAAGTGATTTATAGGGTGACACAATAATTACTCTAAGCCTACAGCCACTCAACTCTATAATGGCTTTGAGATGACTGCGTCAAAGTTCTTCAGAGGCTCAGCCAAGACACATATTTCAAGAGTACATACACACTGGATGAAAAATATTCTGTTGCTGCCATCTAGTGGTTGAGATTTTCACTTTCTTACACACAGGGTATTTACACAGTTGGGCTGTCTGAAAGTTTTTCCTACATCGAAGGCCATCGTCCCTGAGAGTTCAAGGTGTTTGGTAAAATAGGACAGCTGCTTTCAAACTCAAGTGTGGGCAGTAAAGTGGACTGAAGTTAAGCTCAAAATTGAGGTCGGAAATGTGTTTATTTACCCATGAATTCATATAAACCCTTTTTACACAGGAATTCTGCATTAATGCTGCAACAAAAAATTCTTCACTAGCCAGCACTATTTTTTTTTTTTTTTTTTAAACACAGAACCAAATAACAACGGCATAGTGCCACCCCAGTGTGTGGGGTTAGATAGCATGCCACTGTTGTGAAAGCAAAAGAGGTGAGACGGGAGTTACGTGTAGCCCAACAGCATCAGCCTTCAGAAGGGGTGGGTGATTAATCTAATTTTATTTCCAACTATGATTTTGGCTCTTAACAGTTATTAAAACAAAGAAACCGAGATAAAAAAATTTAATTGAAAACATAAAAGTGTTGTTTCACAATGCAATTTTTGCCAAAACCTAGCAGACCTTGCCTCTTGTGTTACATATACATTAATATAAGCATCTGACGGTGCTTTCTAAACAATAACAATGGCATAGCATAACATAGCAATAACAATCATTTACTGTTCAGAGGGTAAGGCGCTCCTGGACCTTACTGTTTTCCCAATATGCGGAAATTTTCGGTTATAGTTCTTTTTTGAGTAAGCTGCTAACTGCTTTTAGATCTCCCGGTAGTGGGCTGCACACATAAAGACGTCGTCAAAACGTTAATCCCATCCTGCCGACTCAAACTTTTCACACAGACATCAATTTGGCACCGTTACCACCTCCGCTGCCGGTCTAAAGGCGAGACAACTCTGTCCCCTCATTTGGTGTTTGTGCCTTTTATACAGAACGACCAGGCAGAATGATGGCGCAACTTTCCCGCCTTGAACAGGCAGTGCAAAAGGCACTACTAGGCCACATCACAGAATTTGTCAGTCTACATGAGTATGAATCTTCTCAAATGAGAGAGGTGCCTTGTTTGAGACTTACAGTAAAGTCTCCCTTCCCCCAAATGACTGAATGACAATCTTGGGCATAAATAAAGTATTTGGACCAAGTTTAGACCCAAAACCAAAAGTTATGCAACACTACACTGCAATGCTACATCACTGTTGTGGGTGGAGAGCAACGAAGCAGACACTTTCATCCCACAAAGGGTCAGTGCAACAATGCCTTCCTGACTTATATATTGTGTGTGGACTTTGTTTGCTCATCAAATCAGTGACCCAATCAGGACAGCAATTAAGGTCCAACATTGAGCCAAAGTGCAGATAAGAAAACAGCAAAATCCAATTTCCACGTTCTGATCGAAAGCTGAATTTTACTAATTTAGACGAGCAGACAGACATTTTAGGAAATAAATTAGATTGCTGTAAAGACAGAAAGCAGACTGTTTCCTGAGCAATATCACTGTGATTGGATATCATCGGCTCAAAGTGGACTCTGACCTTTCCAGTGCTCTGGAGAATGGTTGTCCTAGTCCTCCAGACCCTCTCTCTGCTGACAATATCTCTGGTGACCTCCCCCTCTGCGTCCACAAAGCTTCTCTGCTTCAGGGTGATGTCATCATCCAGATCTGTTTTGATGGTGGAACGTTTCTTGGCCATAATCTTGGCCTTGATGGCTGCAATCTTCTCCACGGACATGGCCTCAGACAGTGATCTGGAGGAGAGGGAGAAGTTAGGATCATTTGAACAGCTCGCAGCTCTGATGAACTGGTCTGTGGGTGTCATATTGTGGTAAAGCAAGGCATATGTTATTGCTTTATCAGAAAGCACATTATGTTTAAATGCAGCTGGGGCAAATCTGCTCTACCTGATTTGGTCGGTCTGCACGATGCCCTCTTTGTGGCCCTCCAGACGGGCAGCCAGACGCTCCTTGTCCAGACGCACTCGCTCCTCATCCTTCAGAGGAAAGCAGTGTACACACTTTTAGCAAACTACAGAATAAAACAAGACATCATACCTGATGCCTATGATTTACCAGGTAAGCCACGACAAAAACGTTTTGTTACTGCAACAAAAAGCATGTAATTCATTACTTAACATAGAAACAGACGGCTTAATTTTGGCTGATTATGTACTTACTAAATGAGAAATCAAATGCTTTAATAAGCAAATTCCATGGGGGTGATGTTAAACTCTTTAAACCCTGTTTATTAAACTGTCTTTAACTTAATTTTAACAGCCATCCTAGACAAAATAGTTCTGTTCTCTTACAGTGTCGTAAATAGTTTGGGTCAATTATATTTTATTGTGGTTAAAAACATGTCAGGACAAAAGCTCCCCACTCATATTCTGTGTTTGTACACTACAGCAGAACCTATTTATTTCCCACCTGTTACTATTAAGCAACAAAACATGACTGTCAGTAATACACTCTCTATGTACTGGAACTGGTCCTGCTTGTGTAATAGAGATAAGGGAGCAAATGCTCCAGAGCTGCACTGACCGACCTGTGAGTACAGTGTTTAAACTAAGCAGCTGTTGGAGTTTACCTCAATCCTTGGCTTTTTGGCTTCAGAAGAGACCTCATCAGCTGCTCTTTTGACTAAAAAAAGCACAACAGTGGTATTGTGTCACTGCACAAAGTCCATTTGGTTTTGTACTAACTTTACCTATTGAGATAATACCCCTTTAATAAAAAACATCTGTGAAAATATGACACGGTTGCAGCAATAGTATGTAACAGACAGCAGCAAGATTCAGTGTATTAAGTTGTATACAGCTCTTCAAACTTCATGCTACAAACATGGTGTGAACTCACCTTGTGTTGGCCTTTGCAAACCTATTTCTATGGGTGCACTTCTGTCAATACTCGTCGATGTTGCTGCGAAAAGACAAAATCAGAAACAGCTTTAATAAGGTACCAATCAGAGCAACTACAACCACGCTCCCCCCTCACAGGGCTCCATTAATGAAAGCTGACATTAATGTATAATGTTTTAGTAAAGGGATAGTTCGGATCTTTTGAGGTGAGGTTGTATGAGGTTATTATCCCTACTATTACATACAGTAGGTGTCAGCCGGCAAGCTCCCAGTATGGAGCAGCAGGCAGGGGTGCCAACACAGAGGTTAAGTGATGTACTGCTGTGGACGGCAGCAACAAAACATTTTAGTCACCTAACAAATGTTCCACCAAAAAATATCAATATCAGGCTAAGTGTATGCTACATTTAAAAGATTTTCACTGCTTTATCTTACAGCCAGATATCTATTTCCGACGAGGAACTAGAGCCTTTCTATCAGTCTTTTCAAAGCCAGACTCCATTGAGAAAAACAGTGATTTAACATTGTACAGGAGCAAAAACAGGAAGTGCTCGTCTACCGCTGCCTCAAAAGGAGTTTTAAGTCTTACAATAACACAAAATGAACTAAGTGATTGAAGCAGTGGTAGACAATCAGCTTCATGTACAGAAAAACAAAATTACTGTGTTTATTAATGGAGTCTGGTATCTTTGATAAGCGCACAGATGGAGAACTGAAGTCAAAAGACAGGCTGTCTGACAGAAAGGTAATGCGGTGAAAATACTCTCAATACAGCATACGCTGAAAGTGACACAAACGTTTTTCAGGTTGGCCTCAATACATTTTCCTGCAGCAGTACATTGTTTAGCTTCTGTGTCGGCGTCCTGCCTGCTTCTCCAAACTGGGGGTGGACTGACAGACACCTACTGTAGGTGATGAACTAACTATGGATAAGTACCCCATGCTGCGCCACTCCAAAAAAATCCTACCTCTCTCTTTAATGCAATGGACAATTAACATTCTGCACACAATAGAAACACAACACACAATCCCAGTAGATCTCCCAAACGTTACTTACAGCTCTCCCCGTTGAGATATGACAGCAAGCCTTTTCGATCAGGTCGTCTGACAACAGGGATGTTCTCTGTCTATAAACAACACACAAACATGTCACCCAAAAACACTTTTTAAGTGCATTTGTGATTCTTTTTAATATGCTGCTTATGACAACACAAGAGGCTAAAATAGTGGATTGTTTTAAAATAATACTGGTGCTGACAGGTTAAGGTAGTTTGATAGTTATTTCAAAGTACTTACTGCAGCTCTTCGCACATAGGATGGATGTGGGAGATGCACATTGTTGAGCAGGAACAAGATAGAGTCCAAAGTATAGTACTCTTTGGGCTGGCCCTCTTTACCAGTACTGAAGGTGCAAACACAGCAAAGAAAAACATCACTCAAACCTTATTTAACCATGCAAGCATTTGAGTAAAATATACACAGCCTGCTACAGACTGATCATGAAAGTTTGTCTAAAGTGCGTTAAGTCTATAACTTGAAGTAAATATAGTTTAATTACTTGTTCAAAGTATCGAAACACTGGTTCTGACACCAAATGAATACGGAACTATCAACAGTTATCCGGTTAGCTAATGTACTAATCCTTCTGCAGCCTAATTTCTGCCTTGCATAAGCAAAGTTTGCTTTCCACACGGTTAACAAAGCTGCTTGTAGTCATGACTGTTACTGAAAACACCATCTTTCCCCGCTTGATCCACTGGACCCCTGACTCCATGGGAACACAACTCAACGCTAGCTAACGTCGCTAGTTAGTTAGCATCACATCACTGCTGCAAGTTTAGCTGCGGCTACACATCTCTCATAAACACACTTTAAGTTTAGAAAATATAAACTGAAACGCGTAGAGGGTAGAAAATAGGTAGTGTGGTATACGACACAACACTCAAGTATCACGCCAAAGTAACAGTAGACTGCTTAAAGTTGTAAGGAAGGGTACAACAGCGAGGAGAGGAGTTAGGTTAGCATCTTAGCAGCTAGCCTGCGAGCCTTCCGCCGTCACTAGCACCACAAGGCACCGCTGAGCTCCAGCAGCGGGCCCGCAGGAGCGGTTTAAAGATACTGTAGCAGCGACGTACCCCCAGATTATGTAGTTGGTCTTGACATTTTTCGGCCAGGAGAACTCTCCAAATATAACTTCATCTCCTTTGGCGACGATTTCCTTTTTCTGGATGTTATACTGACGAAGAACACTCAACACATCCGCCATCTTCACTTGTCTTGATGTAGTGTGTTTGTAACGTTAAGGCCCCCAGTTATCAACATCATGTGGCCTCGCAGGATGCCTGATCTTAATCTAAGTTTGAGGCCGAGTCAGAGATGGCACTTTACACATTTCCCCATGTTAGTTAGGTCGAATTAAATAAACAGAGTAGAGACAGTTAATTCTTTATTTTAATTTGATGGTTTCTCAGATCCAATACTGGTGCAGTCCCAGTGCCTTGCTCAAGGACACTTCCACAGTATGGACACTGTAGTCAGTCAGTGATATGCCCACTAAAAGTAATGGTAGTTTCAAAGAAGTCAGTTACTTGTCATATAGACAGACAGGCAAGTCCCAAGTCAGTACTGACAAGTCCCAATTCAAGCCCCATGTCAAGAAAGCAAAGCCCTGAGTCAATTCCGAAGTCAAAACTGACAGGTCTCAAGTCAAAACTGACAGGTCCCAAGTCAAGTCTCATGTCAAGAGAGGAAAGCCCTGAGTCAAGTCCCAAGTCGAAACTGACAGGTCCCAAGTCAAGTACCATGTCAAGACAGGAAAGTCCTGAGTCAAGTCCCATGTCAAGACTGACAAGTCCCAAGTCAAGTCACATGTTAAGAAAGCAAAGCCAGAGTCAAGTCCCAAGTCAAGACTGACAAGTCCCAAGTCAAGTCCCTTGTCAAGAAAGCAAAGCCGTGAGTCAAGTCCCAAGTCAAAACTGACAAGTCCCAAGTCAAGTCACATGTCAAGACAGGAAAGCCCTGAGTCAAGTCCCATGTCAAGACTGACAAGTCCCAAGTCAAGTCACATGTCAAGAAAGCAAAGCCAGAGTCAAGTCCCCAGTCAAGACTGACAGGTCCAAAGTTAAAACTGACAGGTCCCAAGTCAAGTCCCATATCAAGACAGGAAAGTAATGAGTCAAGTCCCAAGTCAAGACTGACAAGTCCCACATCAAAACTTACAGGTCCCAAGTGAAAACTGACAGGTCACTAGTCAGGTCCCAAGTCAAGACTAACAAGTCCCAAGTCAAGTCCCTTGTCAAGAAAGCAAAGCCCTGAGTCAAAGTCCCAAGTCAAAACTGACAGGTCCCAAGTCAAGTCCCATGTCAAGACAGGAAACTCCTGAGTCAAAGTCCCAAGTCAAGACTGACAGGTCCCAAGTCAAGTCCCAAGTCAAGATTTACAAGGCCAAAGTCAAAACTGACAGGTCCAAAGTCAAGTCCCATGTTAAGAAAGGAAAGTCCTGAGTCAAGTCCAAAGTCAAGGCTGACTAGTCCCAAGTCAAGTCCAGAGTCAAGACTGACGAGTCCAATGTAAAGTCCCATGTAATAAAGACAGGCAAGTCCTACGTCAAGACTGACAAGTCCAAAGTCAAGTCCCATGTCATTAAGACAGGCAAGTTCCAAGTCCCATGTCAAGACTGACAAGTCCAATGTAAAGCCCCATGTCATAAAGACAGGCAGGCTTTGTACTGACATAGTAAAAAAAAAGTTTGTTCAAAGTTGTTCCTTCTGATATTTCCGACCTGCACGTTTTGCACTCTTTGAATAACATACTTTTGATCTTTGGGGGACGGTATCAAGTATTTTCAAGTCAAAAACCTCGTCCAAGAGAAGTCACGAGTCATTGGTGTTAAAAGTCCAAGTCGAGTAACAAGTCTTTTTTGATTTTGTCGATTGTCGTCATCAAACTTGTGATTGAAGTCATGTGACTCGAGTCCACACCCTGAATACAGAAAGCCAAACATAGGACGAGATGTAAAGAGCAGCAAAGTGTTTATTAGGGGTTTACATTGCCACTACAGTCAAGTACTTACATGTTAAGCATGATGGATGCAACAGACAATATGATGGAAAAGAAGTTAATCATGGTGGTCAAACACTTGTGTACTACCATACCTCATAACAACTATCTCTTGTGTCAGACTCTCGACTACAAACGCAACAACGATCATATTTTAGCTTTACAGCATTTTGACCAAACAATGGACATTGTCTTACCATTGAAAACAACAGTATCAGCATGTGTGGACCAAAATCCTTCACAGTAACATGGTCAGGAATTTATTCCTCGACATAAAGAGTGAATTACACCAGAATCGATGAGTGACGTTTAGTGAATGCCGTCAGTAATTACAATTACTCTTGACTGAAACAAGAAGCACCACTGTAGTCGTTTAACTGCCTTGACCCCCAAACTGAATTGGCCCCTTACCCTAAAACTGTGAGCAGCAGCGTGTTTATTCCGTTTGAAGAAATATAAAGCATTGTACTTTAAATCTCTACAGTTACATGTTTTACAAAAGTACATTCAGTTCCTTTTTATTCCGGGAAGGTAGCAATTATCTGTTAGTTTTTGCATAACGGACATTCTTACATCAAAAATACAGAAATATTACAGTGCTAGCAGATTCAGTCTCGGTAAACAGTTGTTAAATAGCTTTAATTTGTCCTTCCTGGACGTAACAAGACAGTAAAATCAAAATTGTGATGCATAGAATCCAGACTCAAATATGAGAAGAAGTCCATTTTCCAATTTACAGTATACTGACTTTGCAGCCCCGAACATTGGCGCTATTGTGTCAAGAAGGAAAATCCCACATAATCCCCCCAAAAAATGTATCATCACATTTAAGAGCACCAAGGGTTTTTTTTTTTTTAATAGGATAAATTCACCAAGAGCAGAAGAGTTTTAAAATAAAATTGGCTTAGGGGAAAACAAATGTTAATACAACTAAAAATCGTATCTAAGCTAAAGGCAAGAGTTGTGTTAATGGAATTCTAGACGTTAATATTCCTATAAAATATCATCCAACCAAATAAATCAAAGAATTTGAAAAGCCAACAGAATACACTTCAGTTCTTTTCTGACATTTGGTGCTTTGCTTCAACTCCTCTCTTTTACAGCATATCTGTTAGTCATTTATAATAATGCTACATGAGACGGAGGGACAGGCCTCTACCATCATACCAAACCTGCTAAAATCATACTATAGATACATACTACAATCAGTAAATCCTCTTAAAATAAACCTACAGTTGCACTAAGCCTCAAACATTCTGACTCTTACGCTGTTCCTCTCTTATTTAATCTGCCAACGTCTCGCTATAGATGAGTGGAATTCATAGTTCATTGGGTTAGTGTCTCACCAAGAGCCATCAAAGTACTTCACATACTGAGCGCTGTTTGCACTTAAACTCCTGACAGCATGATATGCAACAACACATCATGTCTTATCACTTCCTTTTTTCTCAAATTTCAGAAAAAAAATATATGCACATAACATTTCCAGAGTGTTGTCCAGCCTGCTGGACACTTTGTCAAGTGACTCGTAAGCGACATAATACAAAAAGAGAACTTGGAATTGTAAATGTCAACATCTTTTGGATTAGTGCTGTTTTAGGGCACTCTACATGCTAACTGAGCCGCGTCGGTACACTTTGTGCCTTCCTTTTTGTGCTCTAACAACATGATTCAAAGTCGGTCCCCGATACTTTATCAGATCAGATCCTGGGCTAGGTTACGAATGACGCTCAGGGCTCCGAGGTCGAAGCCGCAGATGCTCAGTAAACCCCTGTCTTCTGTGTCTGCGATGGCGTGTCCGATGGAGGTCAGCCCACACATCACCAACTTGGAATTGGCTCCTGATTTCTGTTGGGAAAATATGCATACAAAATTAGTTTAGGTTTGTTTTGGTCATTTTTTTTTGCAAATAGCATGTGATCTGTTAAGATTTACCCCTTGTCTTGTTTTGAACTCTGCTCACCCCTGATTTTAGAAGAACCTGCAAGCCTTTTTAGGGCGCATTCACACCAGGATAGTCTGGGGGACTCGGTTCGATTGGGCGGGGAATGCCGAAAAATTTCCCACCTTCATTTGGTTCAGTTCACTTTGACACTGCACTTTTTAAAGCGGACTAAACAGCCTGGACAACGTCACGCAGTTACAACAGCTGCTCCTTTGGGGGGCGGTACTGCCCAAAACGACCTCTGACCAGGAAGAAAAAAAGCATGAGGAAGAAGAAAACCCGGCTCATTGATTGGCCAGGACTGAAAACAGAAATCCATCCCCTTCAGCCGGTAGCCAGCAACTGGGATAAATAGTCCTCTGACCATACATCAATAAGTGCTTGCGCCTCCTCCCTTCTCCACGTCTGCCCACGAGACATTTTCCAACTTTTTCTATTTTTACCTCTCCTTCTCCCAGTTCGCACTGTTGGCTTTGTTTGTTTTTTTTCTACCCAAAATGCACTGCGCTCTACGTCACTTCCTCTCTTTAGTTCGCTTGATAGTCCCTTTGCATTTGCATCTACTGTAAGTGAACTGCACCAGGGTTCACTTGCAAGTGAACCGAGACCCCCATTTTTCAAGCGGAGCAGGGTTTGCTCGTTTGGTCCGCACCAGAGTTCAAATGAGCATTCACACCACTTCAAATGAACCGAACTATCCATGGAAGCGGACCAGGGTTTGTTTAAAGTGGACCAAATAGTGCCAGTGTGAATGTGTCCTTCGACTCCTAGGGCTATGTAAATCCCTAGGTGGTGTTGCCGGTCCTTTAAATTACTTCTCTAACACTTAAAAGCTACTTTTAAATTGCTCTTAATTATTTATCTTGATCATCATCTTCTCAGATTCCTCCAAGCAGGTGGGAGAAGCACATGGAGGAGGCTCATGAGAGGAAGCTCGCAAAATACCAAGAGCTGGTGGAGCAGTGCAGAAGCTGAGGGTGGCAGGCTCTCTGCGAGCTAACCGAAGAGGGCTGGGATTTGCTGGGTGCCCAATCTGTAAAGCCCTGGCAGGGCTAGGACTAGCCCGAGCAATGAGGAGGGCCATTTGCCCCATTACTGACACCGCAGAGGAAAGCTACTCGGAGGCTTCAGATAAAGAGGGCAAGCCTGTGGACTGCTGCTGCTGGGATTTAATATGGCACTTGATCCAACACTGGATGGGTCACCTGGGTAAGGGGGTCTGATGTTGAAAGACCCGAAACTCCTATGACCCCATGAACATCAGTGATGATGCATTCCAGCACATCCTGGAGATGTATCTTGAAACCACTGATGCAGAAAGGATCGTTTTGTGGGTGAAGTATTTTTTTAAATTTCTTTGTCACTGATGAATTTGGGCTCAAACTGCTCCACTTTCCTTATTGTGATGAAGACATAATTTCAAAGGGAGCAGATGACTGTTTTTCTAACTCACATATTTACAGAAACGGATGGTTTTCTATCGCTCAGCCCTATTACAACCGTCTATCTATTAGAACAATCCACACATTTATGACAAACTGCGTCCTTTTCAAATGCCATTTCATTCTGGTAATGAAAGCACAAGAACATCAGCATTAATAAAACTGCCTGATTAAGTCTGCACCCATCAAACTGCACATTCATTTTACCTGTTGTTTGTGTAAGCCCATTTTCTAAAACAATATTTATCACAGAAGACATTATTCGATTAAAACACCCTCGCCAAGCAGACACAAATGAATAAATATACTTGTCTGTGCTTCTTTAGAGACTCCACTGGGCTGGCTGTAAACGTCCACAAGGGGTTGTTGGTCAGAATGATGAACACGTCTACAGCTTTCCCATTCTCTGTGGCCCATGTGATGGGAAGGGTGCAGTCTGTGCTCCCACCTGGGATCTGGAACATACAGTACAGTGGAGAGGTCAGAAGCAGAACTCAAGAGCGAGATATAATCAGTGAAGTCAATATAAACACAAAGCTTATTTGTGACTGGACTGTCCAATATTTGTTAGACGATTTAGCCCCGTTTCCACCACGCAATCTGAAACTGTTCAGTTTAGTTCGGTACGTGTTGTTTCCATTTCCACTGTGAGAAGTTGTGGATGTCGGTACGTGTTGTTTCCATTTCCACTGTGAGAAGTTGTGGATGGAACCAATGGAACCGTTCTGTACCGTCCCCATTTTTGGTCCCCCCTTCTGTTGGGGTACCTAGCACACAGATCTGGTACTAAAAGGTGGAGCTGTGAACACTGCAGTCTGTTGATTGGTCAATAGAGGACGGTCACTCTGCTCAGGGCTGAGTTGTGGCTGGTTTTGAGGCTCATGTAACCACTGTTCATACTGTGGAGAGTTTTATTAGTAGACTGTGACTATAAAATGAAAGGATGTTTTGCTGCCTCTCACAGCAGCTGGAGTATGAGAAAAAATAACTTAATTCACTGGGCCGACTGCCAGCAACTTTTAAGGTAGAACGTTTACTTATGTTATGCAATGCATGAGTTGATGACATGAATCCATCAGGACACCTTAAATTTCACTGTGACAGCTTAGACCATTACTGTAGTTTTCATTGTCTCTCTTGTATGACATGCAATCTTAATAATGAGTGGATCTTCAAGCGTTTAAAAATCTGTATTAATTTCGACTGGCTAATGTGTCAATATGTGCTAACTGCATATATCCCAATCCTCACTTGGAGAAAAAAAGAGTGTCGCTGAGTGTTTTTCCTGTGTGCCAAGCCAACACTAAACCCCTGAGCTTGCCTGAGAAGGACTAAATGCACAAACCCGCTATTTTTAGATATCCCATGGAGAGAGACTCTCACTGCAGCCTGTTTTATCTTGTTCTGAAAATGTTGGCATGCAACTTTGTTCTGTGGACGATAAACAACATGCAGACTTCACCTGTGTCACCGGTGATGAGGAAATACAGTGAGTGCAACCCCGCCCACATTTAAGAGTACTGTTTGCAATGGTAATGCCTAACGGACCTAGGGTCTACGTACCATGTCTGAAGGGTTACTTTTGTCTCCAAAGGTACCATACTGAAGTGTTTGGTGGAAACAGGGCTTTAGTAACAGATCCTGTGTGGTGGTAAAATTCCTTTATTCTCTAAGCGTACTGATCAGTAGCTCGGGGTGTCACGATTGTGATTTAAACAGAAAATCTATTAAAATGAGCTTTTGATTTCAATAATCAAAATCATAAGCAGAATTTCCTACATTTCCAGTAGCCAGCAGCTGCACTTTTCGAGACATCATGTCCACTGCCAGAATCAGAGATGACATAAAAACAACAACAGAACTGGAAAGTCCTCCTGCTTCACTGACGTCAGCATTAAGGGAACATTTTACCTTCCTTGTGACTTATGTAAACAATAAACACGTGGTTCAGAAAAACTACAGTTTGTAGGCTCTGCTAGTGAGGTGAAAGTAAACGTGAAGTAAGGATCTGGTGGATTTTTACAGGTGAGGAATCAAGCTGTCATTGTAAAGTAGCCTTCTGCAGTCTAGTGGCTCTTCTTTTTGTCCCCAACTGTTGAAATAAGTTACTATATTTTAAATACATTATTAAAATGTGTGACCATATGGCCTTAGTGTGGTACATTCCAAAAAATGCAGTTATGTGTCACTGGAGAACATGTAGCCTATGTTATTAAGAAGACTTCAAAGGTAAATGACAGTTGTCAGGACATAAAACCAATGATCAAATCAAGATGTTATAGCCTAGAGGGCTCAATTGTTTATTATTTAATCGAAAAACGGAATCCAAGAGAATCGTGGCTTTGGAGATTTGTGACACCATTATCAGAACGCATGTGTACAGACCCATACATGGAGTCTACTCAGCACATGATCACCCTGCTGCTACTTGGATTAGGGATGCACCGAAATGAAAATTTGTGGCCGAAGCCGAATATTATTAAACGCTTGGCCGAATACCAAGTACCGAATACCGAATAGCATTGTTTAGTTGTTCATTAGTTTTTGCAGATGAACCCCCTCCAGATTAGTGTTGTCATGGTATCAAAATTGGGACCCACTGTGCAATACCAATGAAAATATCATGGTTCTGAGTAGTATCACGATACCACAGCGAAAATGAGGCAGATGTGCCTTTTGTCATTTATGAAAAGATAAATCACTTTTCTATAATACATCAATGATA
>NC_065526.1:17409033-17489947 GCF_006386435.1 Epinephelus moara
TTTTTAGTCGCAAATGCGAGTGCCGTGACGGACGGATCGCCACACTACCGTCATTTTATTCCGCCCGTCACGGCACGCGTTTGATTGCGTTATCAAAACGCCGCTATTATTCGGCCTTGCTTTTAACTTATTCCACCGAATACCGAATGTGTGTTTTTTTGCAATATTTGGCCGAATATATTCGGTTACCGAATATTCGGTGCATCCCTAACTTGGATTCAGTGCAGCTGCAGCCTTGTTAAAAGCACCTGTGCAATGTGTGTTACAACAAACCTGGAAGCCATGGACGTAACGTGTTGTTTGTTGCATTTCAAAGTAAAGACTCTTGTGTGTGGCGTATCTGCTTATTTGCTACCACTATCAGTAACTGTAATAATTCATTTCTAATTCTTTGTTGCTCTGACTTACCTTAACCAGTTCGAATGTTGCTTGTGCCAGAGTCATGTCACCA
The DNA here is from genome assembly GCF_006386435.1 of Epinephelus moara. Classification (NCBI taxonomy): domain Eukaryota; kingdom Metazoa; phylum Chordata; class Actinopteri; order Perciformes; family Serranidae; genus Epinephelus; species Epinephelus moara. The sequence continues at coordinate 17,409,485 of NC_065526.1, forward strand.
GTGACGGAGCATGGAACCAGAGCTCCTTCAGAGTAGGCCAGCACATGTGTGTCTGCCTCTGTCCTTGCAAAAATCTGTGCCAGACACAAGGGTCAAAAGAAAAGCATGACATCAATACTACACACAAATCACACACAACTACAGACGCTTCAAGTATCCTCGCATATTAAAATTGGCATGCCTCTCCGTTAATAACTCCCAGAGGGCCTGTGGATGAAGATAATCCCACTGCGGAAGGTATGTCACAGGAATCCATAGTATGTGTCAACAGACCAATTCCTTGACCCAGGCTTTCCCCGAAAGATGGAGCTGCGCGAGCTCTGCTCAGAGACACAGCTGTTCCAACTGGGAGAGCAATTTACCCCCACACTGCGTAGCTATCTCGCTCTATTATTGTCTTACCATGGTAATAGCTGCAGCGGCGACTGCAGTGCTGACAGACGTCCCTGGGACAATGCTGCTCAGCGATGTGCTCACGTCTATTGCCACTACAAAGCATTTACCCACAGGCTCCACATTCTGGGGATAAAATCACAACAGAAGTGTTAGCTCATGCTGTTGATTGCAATCTTCTTTGATGGTCTGTGAGATGCTGTGAAAATACAAAAAGAACCTACCATAAAACTCTTGTAAAAGGCAGCGTCCATTGCTTTGAGGATGCTGCTGTCTGGCTCCCATTTTGTTTTACCCTGATAGCCTTGGCCTCTTTTGTAGTTTTCAGAAGACAAGAGTATGCTGAAAGGGTGGAGCTTTGCCTGGTGATTTCAGGACAGGCATTCAGTACTTCAACACTGACTTAAAAACACAACTGTACATCAGTAAGCAAGATCTATGGGTCCTACCTTCGTGAGTGCCGTCTCACTCTGGATTCTGTCGCATACAGCTTGTGTTTCTGAACTTCCTGGTTCAAGAACTTTGTTTGACGTCATCTTACCCAAGATCCTTAGCAGTGATTGGAGAGGCATTTCCTTCAACAAAGCTCTCCATACCTTCAGAGGAAAAAAAACCCCACATATCACCCTTCTCAGTTGTGCTGATTAGAAAAAATTATTTCCAAATGACAGACTGCTGTGATTCTAAAGCAGGGGTGTCAAACTCATTTTAGTTCAGGGGCCACATACAGCCCAATTTGATCTCAAGTGGGCCGGACCACTGAAACCACTGCATAACAACCTACAAATATCAGCCTCTTCGTTTTTTCTTTCATTCTGAAAACATTCTTTCATTCACCAAAAAAAACAAAGAAAACTTATGTGCAAACTTTACAGTATGTCTTAGTTTTTCTACTTACAGCCACTAAAGTAGAAGCTATTGAAGAAGCAGGTTAAGTCATCCCTGCTCAGTTTTGTCAGTGCCTCAGCAGCAGGTGATACTAATATTGTTTTAAGACAGAAGTCTGATACAGATTCTTTTGTACTAAAGGTGCTAGTTGACAATATTTTACACAATGTTCAATATCTTTAAATATGACCATAGACAGTACTTATTGTTATGTCAGAGAGCTGTATTCTGGTCAGAGTGGAAAAACCTCCAAGGCAGTATTTTACATTAAGTATGCGCTCACTGTTTAAATTGCTCCTGAAACCTCTCAGCTTTGACATGTGCATCAACATTAAGGTGCGGACACACCAAACCGACATCAAAGAACTAGCGGTGACGAAAGCGAACTGTTGCGTCGTCTACGTCGCCTCACATTGCTCTGTGTCAGTTGCATTTGAACACACTACATGGACTACATCCGACAGTCAAGTGGCACGTACGTTCGGCGCCTGCGTGAGAGAGAGCGGAGTGCGAGAGTGGTACATCCTGACAGCTGAGGGGTTTCCTATCTGTGCAACCGAGCACCGCAGCACATCCACGGACTATTACATCCAGACGGTCCCGGTGTTTCCTCTGCAGGCTCAACTTCACTCAGCTGCCCGACAAACCTGCTGCTTCTTCCCGCTTTAACCTGAATAACAAACCAGGGCTTGGGGCTCCGGTTGGATCCAAAGCTCAGAGACTAGCAAAGGCTAACTGGCTGTGCTTCCCTCCGGTCATGCTGCGGCTAACGCTCTGCTAGCCGCTCCCAGCTAGCTCCGGTTTGTTATTCAGGTTAAAGTGGGAAGAAGCAGCGGGTCTGTGGGCAGCTGAGTGAAGTGGAGCCTGAGGAGGAAGCACCGGTTAGCCCTGGTTTCACTACATGCAGATTCACTCGCTACAGGGGCGAGGAGATAAAACCTTAACAGCCAATCAGAGTGATCTCTCTCACCAACAAGCTCTGCTGCCGATTCAAGATGCTCAATCGGCCAAAAAGCTGCCGACGCCTACGCCAAAGTGGCGACAGTGCGGGACACACTGCAAAAACTAGGCCGACAGACGCTCACCGACGGCCCAACTTTGGTCGGCGGCCGACCGTTGGCTTGGTGTGTCAGGGCCTTTAGGTGTGCAAAGTCACATAGATGGCCAGATTGGACCCTTTGGTGGGCTGGTTCTGGCCCCCGGAGATTTATGTTTGACACCCCTGTACTTAAGTGTTGGAGGTTAGAGCTCCACCAGCACGAGCCACCCCACTCACCTGTTTGGACTTCAGGTGGTCTGTGAGCAGCTGTTCCCTCTCCAGTTTGTGTTCCTCTATTAAATTGATGACCTCTGTTTCATCACAACTGTGCTTCACCTTCTCCACCACTTCAAGATACGAAAGCACTTTGACAACCTCTTCTGAGTTCTCTTTGTCAGAGTAAGCAAGCTGGACTTCCTTCCATCCTTTTGTTACATATTTACTGATCAAGGCAATGGCTGAAAACACAAGAGGCATGAATACATGAGTCTCACTCAAGTAGTCCATTTTCATCTTAGTCATGATGCAGCGTTAAAACACACATCTTACAAATTGTTAGGCAGAACAGGTTTACAAATGTTCCACAGCAGCAGCGCAGTAAATAAGAAGCTAGTAAAGGTCATGGTTACGCATACTGATAACTGGTATTTAACTCCGCTGCCTGTCTAATTTGCAGTTGTCGCTGCTCGTTGCTCATCCAGTAGTCACAAACACTGCACAATTACTGTGTGTAATTTTCTGAAAATATCACAGTCAGTTGGTTCTCATTAGACCATCTCTAACGTTGATTTACAGGGTAACAACCTAATCCCATTATCCTGTGTTTTAAGTGACTAATGGGAACAACAGTTTTTGAAACCCTGTGTTTTAAGTGACTAATGGGAACAACAGTTTTTGAAACTGGTCCAGTATTGAGCGCGATCGCTGTGAAACAAGCTGCAATGTAACAGGGCAATTGACCCTTTGCTAAGTCCCGCCGCTTGTAATGGTCTGTCAAGCTGACAGGGTTAGCATGGAGTCCAACTTGCAACTAACTGCACTCCCTGAAGAAATATTATGAAATTTTTGGAAGCACAAAATAGTGATTCCAGAGAGAAGCAGACAGAGGGGTCTACAGTCTGTGTTTGAAGGATATATCCAGGATGTCAAACTGACTCAGCAGCAACAACAGGTTAAAAAGACAAAGATAGTTAGAAGCTAAAGCCGAACTATAGGCTACAGATCACAGTGTAAAAGTGAACCACCACATCACTGCTGATCACCACACAAGACAATGAATATAAAGGGAAACTTTGCTGATATTGAACCAGCTGTGTGGCATCGCAGTGTGTGCAGATGATGTGTTTGGTTTCCCCCGTCCCACTGCCAACACCTGGAATTCTGCTGGTGGACTTCTGCCATTGGATGGGCAGAGATCTCCGGGGGAAGCCACACATTGTTCATCTGCGCACACTGTGATGACAGACAGCTGGTTCAATATCAGCAAAGTTTCCCTGCTTCCCTTCACTGGTTCCTGTACAGCAGGGTCGGTCTTTTTTTCACTGTTATAATCATTAACAAGCAGAAGCAGCATGTGTATACATTCAGTAGGCTATATCTTCAGTAGCTAGCTAGCTAGCTAACCCTACACTTTTCAGGGTTCAATTTTGGTTTTGGAACAGGGAAGAAACATATGTCTCCTTCCTTCCCCAGGTAACGAGTGTCATTAATAAACAACGTGCCCCAGGCACAACATTTAGCTCAACTGCACAAAACCATCCTGAAAAATAAAGTCAATCTGAAACGCTTCTATGGTCTATGGAACACAGTCGCGATGCTGTCAGACTGTTTTCGGACTTGGCTGATGCATCACTATGACTGGCAAGTCTGTGTTCGAGGGGTGGGACTTAGCGAAGAGTCAATTATGTACCGTTACCTTACGTCTGCTACAAGAGCTTGTTTTTGCCACTGACAGGCTCAGATTGTATTATACGTGCCTGACAGTATAGAAAAGATTCCTACAGAGACAGACCTTTTTCGGATCTTTAAGGATCTTATTTCATAACAAAAAGGTCTATCTCTGTAGGGATCCTTTCCATAATGTTGTCAGACACTTGTAAAAACATTCTGAGCCTGAGTGGCAAAAACAAGCAGGATGTAAACAAACAGTGCACCAATGCCCCCAGTGGTTACGCTACAGCCTGTATGCTGCTACTGACTGCAGCCCTGTCGCTCACTACTAGACCAATTTCAAATAAAGGTTTTCCCATTTGTCCCTTACACCCCAAAAAACACTTCCATAGAAATTCCAAACAACTACCTAACCACTGCATCTTGCTTTTCCAAGAAAACAAAAAATACCATCTTGTGACCTTCACAAGTTATTTACTACAAGGCAGGGATGTCATAATGTGAAGCAGGCAGATTACATTTTTGCTCATCCCCTGTAAACAGCTGTGAATAATGTTGGTCTGTGTAAATTCACCTTCATTAGCTGGTTTAGTGTGAGAGAGCCTCAGCAGATCCTGATGTGACCATCCCTCTCTCTGTTTACATTTGGTCACAGCCACAGCCAGACTCATGGCATCTTGCTCATTGTACCAGTCAGACACTGCTTTCCTCAGCGCACGTCCCCAAATACCACACTTCATGCCATCTTTCAACTCCTTCTTGTTCTGGATGAAAGAAAACAGGTGGGCGGGGTCCCGACAGACTTCCTTAAGGGCTTTGAAGGCTGCCTGTCTGGTCTTCAGCTCCGAGTGCTGGGAGCACAAAGCCAAGGCAAAAAAGGAGGGGCCGAGTCTGACAGCTCGCCCATCCTGAGTGAACCTTTTTATCTCCTCCACCACCTCGGCACCTCGGCCCTCCTGCAGCAGGGACAGCAGAGCTCCGGCGCTTTCCATGCTGGCGTGACCCTCCTCTCTGGCAGTGTATAGATCTCCCTCTGAGCCATAGCAGAGGAAGCGGCACAGTTTGGCCTTGTCGCCGACCTCCCAGGGACAGCCACCACCTGTTGAGTTCAGGGTGTGGTTGTTCGATGAGGATATCGTAGTACTTCCCGATGGCTCCATTGTAACACTAGAGGAGGCCTGGAACAGAAAAAGAGAATTTTATCAATCAATCAATCAATCAATTTTATTTATAAAGCCCAATATCACAAATCACAATTTGCCTCACAGGGCTTTACAGCATACAACATCCCTCTGTCCTTAGGACACTTACAACGGATAAGGAAAAACTCCCCAAAAAAAACCTTTAACGGGGAAAAAAAACGGTAGAAACCTCAAGAAGAGCAACTGAGGAGGGATCCCTCTTCCAGGACGGACAGACGTGCAATAGATGTCGTACAGAACAGATCAGCATAATAAATTAACAGTAATCCGTATGACACAATGAGACAGAGAGACAGACACAGAGAGAGAGACAGAGAGAGATGCAGGACAGACGGTAATGACAGTAGCTTACAACAACATTAATGAAAGTAATAATATTATCGTTATAGTTCTGGCTAACTTATATTCACTGGCCACAGTGACTAATAATAATCAGTGGGCTAAATGTGTGTAAATATGTATCAGAAGGGAACAAACAGGAATATAGGGAGTCCATCAAGGACTTTGTCAACTGGTGTGAGCTCAACCTACTTTGCCTCAACACCAGCAAGACGCCCCAGACTATACCAGTGAACATCCAGGGATTGGATATTGAGGAGGTGGGAACGTACAAATATCTCACTGTTCACCTCAACATTAAACTGGACTGGTCAAACAACATGGACGTCCTGTACAAAAAGGCCCAAAGTTGTCTTCACTTGCTGAGAAGACTGAGGTCCTTTGGAGTGTACAGCCCACGACTGTGGACATTTTATGACACTGTGGTTTCATCTGCAATATTTTACGCAGTGGTCTGCTAGGAAGGCAGAGGCACAGAGGTGTTATGTGATCATACTTCTTGGTTCTGGTTAAAAGTCTAGCAGCTTTGAGAAATTATCTTGATTTCTTTTTTACATGTATGACCTACAACAGTAGGTACAATAAGTAGTACAATAAAGCGATCCATTGTCCCGTCACTGCTTACTCCTTTTAAATGTTATCATCCCTCACACTGACTGCCAATTTGATGTGTCACACACTCATAATTCCTACATGCAAACAGCTACAAATAGGTTCCCCTAGAAGGTTCATTAATTAAATTTCATTTTTTTAGTAGAGTTTGCCTCATTATCGGGAAATGGGTGTGCACAATACACTGATACAGTCAATTAAATTTATTCAAAAATTCAAATTCATTTATAACTGTTTGTACTGGCCCAGTTGAATATTGCAATAATAATGTGTGGTTATCACAGAATCCTTTTTCATAATCATACATATTCACTTATATATGTACATATCCATATTCTTTATGTTTATACTGTGCAACATGGCTGAGCACTTTACTACTGTGAAACATCTATCTATCTATCTATCTATCTATCTATAGCTCAGATTTAATAGAGTAATGCTAGAGTTAATTTTGCACTGATGTTACTGGTGTGAGGATTAAGCAACATGGGACACCAACTCATGCAACTTTGCAACCTCACCATCATGCCATCAGTGTGAGCTCCAGTAAAGTGCTGTAGAGCTCAGCAGCCAACCAGAGAGCCTCCATGAACACTACATAACGTTAACTCCGCTAGCAACAACACTAATTGCCTCAGTGCACTGACAAAAATAACTTAAAGCGGATTACAGGGCATGATACACATCAGACAGATGCAGGCCACACTGGGCCATTGACAGACGATGCTAGAAAACCCTAACTAACTAACTGGTTTGGCGACACTGGGTAAGCTAACGTTACCAGTTGAGGTTTGCTAACCTAGTTAAGCTAGCAGAGGAGGGCAGTCTGGTCAATGAGAAGTTAGCTAACATTAGCCCACTGGATTAGCCCATTTAAAAAATGTTATATTCATGATAAATAGGTATCTAGGTAGCTACGTAGTAAAAAATACCCAGCCTACTCCTAACGTCCTTCAGCTGCAGCTACACAGCTGTGTTAGCCACCCGGTTTCCTCTAACCGCAAACTATCCGGTCCCACAGCTGAGCTTTTCCGAGCCGGACACCGGAAAGCGGGGCTAGCCGCTGCTTCATGCAGCCCGCCTGGGATGGGCAGCTGGTTCCAGCTCCGCTAACCTCAACTAAATGTGTTAGCTTTACTGCTAATATACGATTTTATGTTAATTAAAACATCTCGGGCAAAAAAATACATGACAGATGACGAACTTACCACAGTATATGTGCACAGTACTCAAGTTTTTGATGTGGCTAGATGCAAAGAGGCCTCCCCTCTGACCGACAGTGAGATAATCAGGGGTGGTGCCGCGATGGATGCTGGGATACAGAGTGCCATCACACACCCACCACACAAACACAAACACACACACACAGCCACATCTCTCCCTCTCTGAAAAGATTTCATTTGGAAGTAGAGAACTGTCATGTTTGTAGCACAAATGTTGAAACGACAGAGTATCTGTTTTATGAGTGTGAAACAGTTCAGAATTTATGGAGATCGCTTCACAACTTGTTGTCCTCCAAATCTATAAACGTGGATTTCTTTTCTTGTAAAAAATATTCAGATGGGAGTAACCCTAAAAAAAAAAAAAAATAATTTTTGGTTAACAATTTGATTATTGCAACAAAATATTACGTACAAGTCCTCCCCCTCATGGTCTGCACTTAAAAATGAACTCTCTGCTTCAAAGATGAATTAATAAGATTGATAATGCCCAGGCTAAGAAACTGTATACACTTATGGAAACACTTCAGCTGTGCTAAACCCCTTGTACTTTTTGTTTAATTATTATTTATTTATTTTTATTTCTATTCACTTTATATCTTCTCCCTTGTCATGTATGTCACACAACTTTTATGGCAGTTTTTTTTTTATATCTGGCACAATGCAGGAGGTGTGATTTTCTTTTTGCTTTGACATGAGTTGGACAGTTGGACAGAAATGAGTATGTCGCTGTTATATACTGTTCTATTGTTCTATTATCTTCAATAAAGAATAAAAAAAAAAAATCTCTCCCTCTCTGTCTCAGTTCAGTTCAAATGATATTTGAGATGTGTTGGCAAAGCACAATAATAATTAAAGGACAGCGAATGAAATTAACAACTGATCACTTGAAAAACAGTACAGTACAGTATTTAAATCAGTAAACAAAACAGGATAATATATACACACAGTACATATATAAACACACATTTACTGCAGAAAATACCTGTGGCTGCTGAAAGCTGAAATACATTCAATCCTTAGCTGAAAATGCAATAGTTCATCGTAGTAGTGTCAGTAGCAGCAGCAGCAGTAGTAGAGGTAGCGGTATCATTAGTATAGTATTAAAAGTACTAGTACTAGTAGAAGTAGTTGTAATAGCTGTAGCAGTAGTCATAGTAATACTAATAGGCCTACTGCTAGCAGTATTAGTATTAGTTAGTAGTATTACTTGTAGTAGAAGTAGTAGTTGTGATAGCTGTTGTAGTAGTAGTAGCAGTAATCATAGTATTACTACTGCTACTACTGGTAATAGTAGTACGAGTGGGTGCTAGCAGGATGTAGTAGTAGTAGAGAAGAGGCGAGATATTTATTATTAGCAGTACTACTACTACAAATTCTTTGATTATTTAACAAGACCTTATGATATAGGTCTATATGGAAGCTGTGTTTGTGCTTTATAAGCATGCACTACAGGGTCCATTGTGATAGTGTGATCTGGGGCCCGTCGCAACTGATCCTCCACCCATCACAGTACTTCAATTTTTTTAATGTAGTTTCCAGGTAAAACATCTATTCACTGACCCTACTCACCACCACTACCTGGTGGTCACAAGCAGTAAGGTTTATACATTTAGTACCTCTGGTCCAGATATATCCTGTGTACTTTATTAAGTAGTACTACTACCTCTTTGTGTACTCTTTCATTCTTCATCTCATTGTTTCCACTCTCTGTACCTGCTCCTTCTCCTCTCGATGCTGCCAGTTTTGAGCCACTATTTCCATAATCAAATTAGAAATGCCACAGGTAGGCAGGCTACAGAACATGGAGACAGGCACAGAGGAGAGGTCAGTGAAGTCAAGTGCTGACCCACTGCTCAGTATGAGGACTGTTTGGTCTCTGACACCATCCACTCCATGAAGTGCTCATGATTTCAGCAGCCATCCTGTAAATGTAATTTCATTCTTCAAGTCCTATTGTTGAAGCTTTGATAAAGCCAGGCTGTAAAGGCCTATTGGTGGACACAGTTACTATGGAGGACATTTTGACATGTCACAGTAAATGTACAGCTGTAAATGGTAAAATTACCGATGGCTGAATTCCATGTAGGCGCTTCAGTTTCAATTTAAAATCATAAGTTGAAAAGACAAACAGAAACGAAAAGAATTACCAATTGTACTGTTTTCTTACTCTCATAAATTGAGGACTTCAGACAATCTAAACATTTTTACTTGTCGGGAAACTGACAAGAAAGGATTTCAAACAGACTGAAACTGATATCTCTCAAACTTATTTAGGATCACCTTTTTACTCTCTTCACTCTGTTGTCATATACACACAGGCCTGAAATACACACACGTGCACAAATAGGACCTATACATGCATGAGGGTTCTGCCCATGGACAGGCGCCCTGAGCAGTTGGGCAACTCAGTGCCTTGCTTAAGGTGCCAGTTCGTGCCCAGGAGGTGAGCTGGCACCTCTCCAGCTGCCAGTCCACACTTCATATTTGGTCCAGACGAGGATTTGAGCCGGCAACCCTGCGGTGCCCAACCCAGGTCCCTGAGGCACTGCCGCCCCAAATTATAAAACTGACATGTATTTTTTTTGTAGGAATTTGTGAGGTTATGTGATATACAACAAACAGAGCAATGCAGTTAATAACAAATATCATCATAACCTATCATTGTCATAAAGGCTCATTGTTGTACACAACCAGTAGCTCAAAATGTAATATTGTTTTCCCAGTCACCACTGGGTGGCAGTAGCACATCAACTGTAAGGAGACGGGATACCTTTTTATGACAGCCATGAAGACAGATATGAGTTTTTGCATTTAACAATTTTATGATTTCACTACAAAATAAAGTCTGTACTTTTGTAATGTGTCATGATGCATACATGGCAAAATCATTCAGATTTCCATAAACATTAAGTGCAAAATCACAAATTACACAACAGCCCTGCAGTCATGTGCATTACTCTTATATAAAACCATAAATATTAAGGTTATTTTTTATACAAGCCAGAAGCACCACAGGGTACAGAAAGTTCTGGTACAGTTTAACCTCTGGTGATGTCCACTACTCACTGTGCACCAGATGGCACTGCCTGCAGTGTGTTATGTGCATTACTCTGGCAGCTTTCAGTCTTGTCAGACACTGTGTTGTTAAGGTGACATTGCAGAGCAGAGGGGAAGTGCCACAGTGTCTGTCAACAGCAGTTCCTGAGCCTGTGTCTGTAAACCATCAACTTGCGTGATGTCAGTTCTTGAGCAAGAGCTAGAGCTCACACTGCAAACTGATTGGTTTTGAATCATGCTGCATTAGATCTCTGGTGCTCCTTATCTTCAAGGCCTTTCTGTGCCTCCCAAGGCCTCTGTGCTTAGAAGCTGCATCAGACAGGACTTTGTATTGCTCAGATTGAATGAAGCGTGGGAAGGAGCCGTTCTCCATCAGGCTGTAGATTTTCCTCTGTGCCACAACAAAACATGTTGGAGTTGGCTGCTGGAGATTCTGGCTGATGATCTCTCTTGTGTGGAAATCTAAGTTTACCTGCAAAGATATGGAAAGGAAAACAGCTAGAATAACTGAATGTAGATTTTAATAGTGCAGCACATATTGCTCAGTGTGTGCAGCCACCTGCATCTTTACCACAGTCAGAAAGTAACTATTTAAATGCTGGTTGCTGTGGTTGATGTACAGTAAATGATACAGGTCAGCCTTTTTTTAGGACTTGAACCTTTTTATCAGAAAATTGCACTTAAAGGGACAGTTCACCCCAAAATCAAACATACATGTATTTTTCCTCTTACCTGTAGTGCTATTTATCAGTCTAGATTGTTTTGGTGTCACTTGCCGAGTGTTGTGGATATCAGTCGTAGCGATTCTCCAATATAAGGGGCTGTACATATGCTGTGTCTTTAACCCTTTGAGTACATGAGGTTGGGTGCTGGGCACGACTCTTGTGCCTACTCTGTGCCAACTTTCAAGGGCATGGAGGCAGGTTGCGTCTCAGGTTGCTAAGGCCCTGTTTAGACGACAACGGTTTCTCTAAAAACGGAAAAGTCTGTCCTTTGCGTTTTAAAAAACTTCTGCGTTTATATGACGACGTTATTGAAACGATCCCCGATCACACGGAGCCGCAAAATCCACTGGAAACGCTGTACTATGCACGCCAGGCCAATGGGTGGCAGTGTAAATTTGCAAAGCAACACCACTGCATGACGCCATGCGCCTGCGCTGAAGCGCCTTCCTCTACAATGCCGTGATTACAAACCAAAACAAAGAAGACACTATGGCGAAAGCATGCACAGATAACTTTGTCTGGATGGACGACGAGGTGGAGTTGCTACAGTAACAGATCTACACTTCATTTCAAATCAATAGGGTGAGCAGCACAAACAGAGCTCAGCATTGTTGTTGTGACGGTCGGCATGCCTAGTGACTCGAACCGTAATGCGCATGTGCGAAAAGTCTCCGTTTTCAGAGGAACTGCATATTGCAAGTTTACATGACAAGGGAGACACTGCCGTTTCCAAAAAATTGCACTCTGGAACCCGTTTTCAAAACGTTGCGTTATCAGGCACCCAAAACGCCGCTGTCGTTAAACGATCGGCCAAAACGCAACTAAAGTTTACCGTTTTCAGTTGAAATCGTTGTCGTATAAACGGGACCTAAGTGACCATAACCAGCACCGTATCATAGCTTGCTTACCAGAAATCCTGAGTGCAGAGCTGATCTTCTTCCAGGCGTTGTTTTGTAAGTGTGTATTAGGCCAAGAATACTGTATGTGGGACAGATGTAAAGCTCTGGCAGCCCTGAACTAAAATAATCAATTTCTTCTTCATATTTATCTCAGACTGATATTTACAGAAGAAGGGAAAGATATCTGCCAGCTGTGATTTGTCGTTCCTCGTCACATGAAATGTGGTGCACGCTGCTGCATTCGACAAGTTGAACTCTGTTTATCTCAGGGCGCAGCCATTGCAGCCTGAAAAACAGGCACTTGGGAACATGTGCGCACCGCTTTGGCATCGCTCTGGCTGAGCATGCCAGCATCTACATTGAAATCAATGAATTTGAGGGCGCAAAAACACGTGGCATGTGTACGGCCCCTACTTGAACTAGATGGCACTCAGCTTGTGGTGCTCAGAGTACCAAAAAATACTAGCCTGGTTCCAGACCATAGACCCCGCCCACTCAACTGAGTAGGCTTGCATCTCTGGTCTGGCATACTTCAATGAATTTGCGATTTATCTCGTCCAAACGATGGACGGACCAATGAACGCCGGGGGTCTAGCGATTAGCCAATCAGCGCCACGCTGATGTCAAGCTGTACGCCGGTGGGTAACTGGTGAGGATAGCAACAATGGCGACCGCTACAGATCCTACAGACCACATTAATGATGCTATCGAGGTATTTCGCCACTACTCGCGTTAATGGAGGACCAAATTAAGGAAGCTGCTAAACTGCGATGCAGCTGGGCGTGCATGACGACGGAGACATTTTAAACGGGCAATGCTCGCTTGTTTTCGGCACCCCCGAGGCATGGATACTAATGACGTCAGATTCTGGGTGAGTCGTTGATCTCTACTGATTGGTTAGGGAAAAATCAAATTCCTTCCCCCTTGTAAATCGCCTTCAATGGAAGCCATGTCAGACTGAAGGTTCTGGGAGCTTCAGTCTGACACTCAGGCTAAAAAAATACATTTGAAACACTCAACAGCAATGTCTCTTTCCAGAAATCATGACCTGGTTACTCAAGATAATCCACAGACCTTGTTGTCAGCAGTTTTATGTTGAGACTATTTTCTTTAAACAGACCTACGCTTGCCAACCGTATCACAGCGCAGAAGGAACGTGCATCTACTGGACAAGATGCTCGTGCTTGTGACCATGGATGTATAAAAAGAACTGGATAGCGTTGGAGGCGGGCCCTGTTCAAGCCAAAAAAGTGTGGCCTCACAGTTGTAAAATTACTTGGATCTTCTGCATCACTCCATAGAGTAGGAGGGCTAGAGACTTAGCTGTCCGAGTGGTTTAGCACTTCGCTAGCTTGAATGGGGATAAAATTGTTTAATCGCGTGGTTCTTCTAGACTTTAGAAATGTTACTGGATCAAATGAAATTCTGATGGTAAAAAACAGTCATTTTATGGCAACTGTGACGCCCCACAAAATATATCCACTGATTTACAGACATCTCTTTCCCAGTAAGTCTGTGAGAAAGTCTTTTTGGGCCCAGTGGCATCATGTGACAGATCCCGACATTATAGAGTCACAGTTTGGCCACTTTATGTCAAATCGGCATCAGAGTCTGGTGCACTTACTGGGGGACATGCTAGTGACAGCACAAGTTGTAAACATAAATGGCGTCCTACTCAGTTGAGTTGTAACTTTAGCTAGCTCAGTGGTGCTACATGAGCTAGCAGTAGATGTACGCTTGGCAGGTATAGTTTCGTAGCAAAAAAACAGTTCCTTCATGAAACTGCTCACAACAACGTCTGCAGATTATCTTGAGTAACCAGGTCATGATTTCTGGAAAGAGACATCGATGTTGAGTTTTTCAAATGTATGTTTTTGGCACTTTGAGCACCACAAGCTGAGTGCCATCTAGCCTTATTATATCTAAGAAAGGGCAGACATCTCTATAGCTGATATCTCCAGCACTAAGCAACTCACACCAAAAAAATCTAGACTAGGGTGACCATATTTTGGTTTCCAAAAAAGAGGACACTCGGCCGGCCACGACATAGTCTACTTAAATGATACTCGCAGTCTACTCAAAGATGCCTTATCATTTTAATATATTTAAAATTTATATGTATGGATAGAAAATTCAGTTATATTACAAAATAATATCTCTCAAAGACAGAAATTCAGATAGGCCCCAATAGGGGACACATACACACACTAGAGTGTGGCAATCCGAGCCCGACGGTACTCGACGGGTCGGGCCAGGTTTGGTCAAAAATGTATAAATTGTATTCGGGCTCGGGTCGGATTCACCGGACAGGACATGAAAAGTGGACATGTCCGGGCAAAAGAGGACGTTTGGTCAGCCTAATCTAGACTGATAAATAGCACTACAGGAAGGAGTGAATATGTATGTTTGAATTTAGGGTGAACCGTCCCGTTAACTTATGTGTAAACTAAACAACGTTTTTCTTATGCTATGCTTGTATTTGGGTTTGAGCCCATTTTGCTGGACAAAAGTTCTCCCCTTATCATTCTGGCTCCTCATAGAGTTTGATTACCTGTTTGGGAGACTCGGCATTGACAAACTCTTTATAAATACTCGCTGCTCTCCGTGTCAAATCCTCTTGACTGTCAGAGGTTTTGAACTCTTGACAGGCGAGCCAGAAGTCCAGGTTTTCCTCACAGAACTCTGATTTCAGAAAGTCCCTAAATGCTTTTTGTCCACCTTTTACACAAGAGAACATAACCTCATTATCAGGAAAACAGAAACCAACCATGATATTAGTTTTGGTGCTTGAAAGCGGATGGAAATTACATTTCTTGGAAAGGAGTGTCTCAAGGGATTCTCCCAGTAGGCTTGTTTCATTTGTTTCCTGTCTGCAGACAGGGGAGAAGGAAGGCTTTTGTAATTTGTTCACATTTTAAAGAAAATATTAGACAGCACAATATTAATATGCATTATGGCTAACTTAAAAGAATACCTGTTGATTTTCCTCCATGGCACTGGACTCTGGATGAAGTTATGCATTCTGGATTTCCATAAGTTATGTCTACAAGAGAGGAGGAGAGGTTAAAGGAATATTTCCTGCCCTAAAATTGTGATTTGTATATCAATTGCTCACCCCATGTTAAATTGAATTTGTAAAGAAAACTTTGTTTTCCTTGTATGCCTCCATGGTGAACAGAGAATCCCAAAACACAGAAAATTCTTGATGAATGGAAGTCATAGGGGTCCACATTAAAAAACAGCAAAACTATATCAAAACACCTGTTTACAAACTCTCACACAACTCGTGCAGTATAATCCAAGTCTCATTTATCCAGTCTTATGCTCAGTACTTCTCAAACAAACAACTCTTTCTGATGGGGAACTAAACTAAAAGTGAAACTTATCTATACTGTCTTCAAAGCCAGGATCCATTGTCAAAAACTGTGATTTTACTTCACTGAACACAGGAGCTGCTGGTCTACCGCTGCCTCAATCCATAGTTTGTTTGTGTTACTGTGTGACTTTGCTGAACCAGAGCTTACAACTGAACACACCAAATTCACACAATAACATAAACAAACCAACTGATCAAGGCAGCAGCCAATACTTTTTCTCTCCGACCTTGTCACATATCAATGCTTGGTCATGGACTTTTCATGTCGAGATATGAGGTGCAAGGTACCCTGGGTGCATTAATTGGTGATGTCCTGGGATGCCGTGTCACCTTCAGCCTGTTACATGCATTGTGTGTTTTCGAAATACATTTCTGTTTTCACAGGAAATGTACACTTTGCATACAGTACATGTGGTTATATTTTGCCGACACATACACGTGGTTTGGTGTAGGGGAAAAAAGAACAGGTTTTGGTTTCACAATCTTAGGGGAATTGAACACTAGCCTCCCGGGTGAAAGTCGGTGGTTGTTGGACCCCCCCTTAACTTTCATTGTTGTCCTGCTGCGTTTCCCCCTGACATCGCTGGGCATCATTTAATAATAACAGCGACTGGCAGTGTATTATGCTGACGTGAGAGGATTGCTTTTTTTCGTTGGTGTCTGATGTTGGAAGTCACTTACCAAGCGTTGGTATTCGATGACTCAAAGACCAGGTTGCCGCAGTAGACCAGCAGCTCCCGTGTTCATCGAAGTAAAATTACTGTTTTTGTTAATGGAGTCTGGCTTCACTTTCAGTTCAGTTCCCTGTTGGAAAAGGGCTGTCTGTTTGGGAAGTACTGGGCATACGACTGGATAAATGAGACTTGGATTATACTGCATGAGATGTGTGAGAGTTTGTAAATAGATGTACTAATATAGTTTTGCTGTTGATAAAAACACAGACCCCTTTAACTTCAATACATAAAAATGTCTCTGTTTTTGGATTCTTCGTTAACCAGAGGCATGCAAGAAAGACAAGTTTTCTTCATGAACTCAGTGTAACACAGGGTAAGTAAATGATATGCAGATGATTATTTGGGAGGTTAAGTATTCCTTTAAGAAAGTCCCAAGTGCATTAAACAAAGAGCCTTAAAAAATAAGCCTTATTGCAAATGAGAAATACTGTACTTACATTCTCTTTGTGTCCTGGAGGTCCAGAGATGTCTTTGAGAGCCCGTTCATGGTTGAACTTGAATCACACTACCTCCTCTGTGAAAGATAATTTCAGTATGCATGCTGATGATGCTGAATCCTCAGAAGAATTTTCCTCATAGATTTCACTCAAATTTCCAACCTCACAGCTTCACCACTGGCTCCTGACTGCCTCGTCTCACTGATGAGGGTCAAAGCCAGAGTGGAATCCGACTGTGATGTCATGACACCACATTTCTCCCATAACTACAGGTCTCAGCAGGTCTTCTGTCTTTCTATCTTTAACCTCTGTTGACACACAGCCTGATTGTTGCGTAATTAGACGTAACCACATGAATACTCAAAGTGCGTCAAACCTTGTGCTCTTCCTTAATGTTTAATTATAGAACAAAACTATGCTGTGTGCTCCCATTCTCCATAGTTAAATGCCTCACATAGTCTCTATGGTTTTTAGCTCACCAATCAAGTCTGGGCTATTCTTAGTCACAGGTCAAGTGGTCATGAGTTTCTTTTAGCAGTTGAACTTTTTCTTTTCCTTCTGTGTGTTCTTTTTTCACAGCTTCTGGATTACCTCCCATCCACTATCAGTGCTCGTTCATTATATTTGACATTTATCAATTTTAGCTGCTTGTAATGCTGTTAATTTCACAACATTACACTAGCAAATTTCAGCAGCAGGGCAATACAATGTGTTTTACATACAACGTGCAAAATAAACATATTATGAAAGGACATTTAAAAAGAATTAAAATCAGCCATTAAAGAGGCAAGAGAACAGAAAAAAAAAAGCTATGATAGAATAAGACAGGTATCAAATACAAGAGTGAAAGTTACGGTGCATCTAATAAATGAATAATTATTTGATTTCATGATAGGCAGCGGCAAACTGAGAAATGTTCAGCCTTGATTTTAAAAAAAACATCACAGTTAACATTTTAAAAGGGTTTTCCTTGAAGACTTTGTCATCCAAAAAAATGGATATGATTGTATTCAGCCTCAGTTTGCTTGGATCATTGATATAATTGTATCTGTGTATTTGAAACTGTGTTCTGAAAGTGATATCATTGCCAGGGAGAAGATGTGACAGAGTGAAGGCTGTTTTCTGGGATTTGACAGTTCAATATCAGCAGTAGAAACTTGGGGTCGATTAAAATTGGTATTTACAGTCTTGTGGTTTAAAGGCCTAGTCTGAAATTTTCACCATACAGACCCTTTTAGGGCTGACGTCACATTGACGGCTGGGTTAGGATAAGACTGCAGACATCGCCAAACATGACACAGCTGTGGTGGTACAGGTGCAGCTGGAAAGGCAGCAGTGTGTCCCTAAAAACAACCAGCTTTGAGTGGCACAAGTGCCACAACTGGTATTGTTGTTTGTTAGTCCCAAACATGTTCTCCTGGGTCAAGGTCCTGTGTTTGTTTGACCCATTCACCTTAGCGGACTTTCACACTTTTAAACTAGCCAAGTGCGTCTCACACAGACACTAAAGGTTGACCCCAGCGTCATTATAGTGACGTTGAAGATACTGCCCAAGTGGTGTATTTTGACACCCTGGGAGTGAGATTTAGCTGTAGTAGGTATTTCCAGGGGAACAAATAAGCTAAAACATGAACGTTATATTCAAGTGCACACTATCTTTGGAGCCAGAGCAATTGCCTACACTTGTTTCTTTCTAACCAATCTGATAAGTAACATTTTAAGAATAGCAGCACTCAAGCAAATTGTCTGAAAGCAGCTTCATCCAGCGATAGGAAAATGGAAGGAGATTATTAATAACAATGACAATTACAAAAGTGAGACACACTTGAGATCCCACAGATAACTCGGAGGATTATGAATTCAGTTAATCTATTTGAATTTAGATGGAATGAGATGAGGTAAACGTTGAGCATCGGAGGTGCACATTGCACATTGAGATGTCATATGAATAAAGAGAGGAAAGAAGAGGATACATGATATGAGCCAAATCTGTTTCTTTGTTTCTGATTAATGCAGTTGGATGATTTCTCAGTTATCATAATTTTTGTGTCCTTGTTGGAAAAAAGAACAATAAAAACAAATTCATCTCTCTCTTGTTTTGTCTTACTTACTTGGCACCAAAAGGAACATTAAAAAAATTAAATGACAGATCAGTTTTCATTTTTATTATATAAAAAGCGTCCTTTTATGTGTTGTTTTTGTTATATTTCCTTAGTCTCTGAGCCAGATATTGGACATTCAATCCTGCTTAATTTTGAACTTAATATTGATCTACTTTTAACTCAACAGGCGTACAGAATAATTTCATAACTCAGACAGCACACGGTCAAATAGTAATATTCAAGTGGATGATGATGACGATGAGGAGGATTTGGACCGCACACAGAATGTGGAGGATAGCTCCGCCGCTTCATGCAGCTGCAGTGCCAAATGAAAGACAGGGAAGGAGTGGTGACAGCCAGATAGGTAACTCCAGTGGAGAGAGGCAAAGGAGGAAATGTGTCTGTCCATTTCATCACGTATTGCAAACTTTCGCAATGAATAGAAAAATAAAATGCATCGGAACCAGTGTGCAAGATTTCTATGTGTAGCCTAATGATTTTTATCGGATGACAGATTAAAAAAATGCGAAAAAAACTGACTCAGTGTGCAAAGGCCTTAATATTACTTAAAATATTGTATATTTTATTAAATGGGTGTCAGATTTTCTAAGTATTTCCAGACCAAAATGGAGCATTGACCATACTGAATGATAACTATTAAACAATATAACAAGACGAAGAGTCTATAGCTGGTGGCTCTGTGAGACTAATTTAGCACAGTCCTGCTTTGAGCTAAATGCTCACATCAGAATGTTAAAATGCTTATTGCAACAATGCTAATATGCTGATGCTAAGCAAGTAATGTTTACCATGTTTGCTATCTTAGTTTAGCATGTTAGCATGGCACATCCTGATTTTGCCAAGTGGTTATTGTCCTGAGAACAACATTTTTGGATGATAGCAACTACTTTATAATTTTTAGCATCAACTGATACTTTTTAGCTAGCTAGTTAATGCTTTCTACTTATCAATTGCTTGATCATTTAAGTTAATAAGTTCTGTCACTGCTAATTTAAAAAGGCCACCATGAAATAGGTGTTCTTGACTTAAAGTGCGCCTTAGATTGGTTCCCCATAAGCCTCACTTTCATTATGCAATAGGCCTACTTTCTGTCACTGGGCACAATCCTGGAAAAAAATTAGGGCTACATATAACGGGCTAGCGCGCTAACGCTAGCATGCAGATTTTAGCATGCTAACACGTCACAGCCCACTAACTCCAGCAGCCAGAAACAAACATCTATGACTCACTGTCCCTTTGACAATCCAAAGAAAAAACGCATTGTCTCGTAGTGGCCTTTCTAAAATGAGCAGGAGTGGAAGTTAATGTTAGAGTATTCTGTTATGATCATGGAGTTAGTACTAAGCTGGCTAACTGTTAGCTAACCTTTGCAAGCTAATGTGAGTTTATTTCCATGGTGGCAAAATACTAACAATCAATCTAAAAAGCAAATATATGTTTTACTGTCTGTAGTAGCAGATGAGTTTAAACTTAAGTAAAACTTTCAGATTGGGTCTCATCTTGTAATTTGGGCCTCTTTGCACAGCCATTTTGTATTTATTTTGCAGGGCACTGGTGGCAGGGCTCTCTTTGATGACATCACAAACGTTGATTGGCTGAGGCAGTTGTTGTCCCAGGGCTATCATACAAAATGTTGCTCTCAGGACAACTTGACAAAATCAGGACGTGTTGTTAGGATGCTGACATTTGCTAATTTGTACTTCACACAAAGTGCAGCTGAGACTGATGGGAATGTCTTCAGGTTGCACATAAATGTCTTCAACAGATTTCACAGTGTTACATCTCTCAGAAACATGTTACATAATGTTTATCTGCTGAGGGCATCAGAGGAAAAGTCAGTGGATCACCAGAGTCATTAGGATACATCCTCTGTACAAAATTTCACGTGAATGCATTCAGTGGTTGCGAGACACTCACGTCTAGACCAAAGTGGTGAACCGACAACCCGAAGGACTGACATTTACATCCCAACAGCTACGTCACCAGCAGGGCTGAAAATGTTTCAGTCACAAGCTCAAAAACTGGAAAACTGCGGCTTTAACTGTTGGTAATGACAGTCACAGCTGTGTCAGAATCTGAAAGTGAGAAGTACTTCCTCTTATTTCTGTCTCTTCATCAGACAGATATCCCGTCTCACCTGACACTTTGATAGGACAGGTTTAACCAGTCACTGGTCTCATTAAAATGTGTACAGATCGTTCTTTTAACAGACAATCTTTGTATCAATGTGTGTTTTACAGTAAATGGAATGAATACGACCTGTTGAACAGAAGGTCATTGTTAACGTGATACTTCAAACACCACACAAACCAAAACACAAAACTGGTATAGACGAGATTGAACCTGAAAGCACCACTGACACAAGGTCTTGTACGTGAGATGTACGTGAATTAAAATGTGGTTGAGGAACAGGCTGGGCTGTGTGTCAAACAGGAAGTAGCGGTGAGAGTGAAAACCTGCAGCTTCATAAACACGTCCAAAAGTGAGCTGTAAAGTTTTGATAACCTGTACTTTGAATGTGCTAACCCTGTGAGAGCACTGCTATCTTCAGCTGTGTGTCTGCTCCAACACCATCAACAGAGAACGTTTCAATCAGCATGTCATGACCTCAGTGTTGAGGACTATGTTGTAATGTATGACTATACCAAGTAGGTGAGACATTACTAGTATACTCACTTTTAAAGTTATCACTACAGTTCCCATTTTTTATGTGTGACCCCATGTCACAGCTTGTATTTCTACCACTTGTGACCATAGAATGATTTTCACCCTGTAATTATTAGAGGTTTGAAATAATGAAAAAAAGAAAAAAAAAAGAAAGAAAATAAAGCACAAATATTCGTATATATCCAACCCAATAAAACACAGTAACTCTACTTGCCTAAACCTAAAGACACTTAATCATATTTCTTTTCTTAAACTGACCTTCGTAACTTTACATTAATTACGTAACTTTAAGGATGTAACATCACTCATGGGGTGATAATTTGTAGAATATTAAGCCCCTTTTACACTGCCAGATTTTCCGCGAATGTTGGGCCATTTTGCCAGCAAGCTGCGAGCATTTAGACACACAGAGCAGGATTGGCGAGTTGATCCGAGGTGCCCAATTTTCATAGGGTAGTCATATTGGCGGAACCTTCTTGGTTTAAAAAGACAGAGGCGGCCTTCCGCAACGGGAGGGGCTGTTGATGACTTGTGGGAGGAGCTGTTGATGACGCCGCACGTGCGACCCACTGGTGATGGATAAACAGGAAACAGCTGATAGCAGGAATTGGGAACTGCCCATTGGTCCAACAGCCCATTGGTCCGACATCCTATTGTTCCGACCATATTAAACCCATTGTTCCGAAGTCCTGTTGTTCCGAAATCATCATGATGCCCTGTGGTTAAGGTCTGGTTAGGTTTAGGCACAAAAACCACTTGGTTAGGGTTAGGTTAGATCATGGTGTGGGTTAAAATGAAAAAGAAAGTGGCAAACACATAAGCCGTGAGCCTGCTCCGCCTCAAGCCTTTCCCAGCTGACCCAGAGCCGGTTGTGGCGCACCATCAAGGCAGAAATACCGTTCAGCACCGCGGAGAGCTCCCCACACAACCCCGACCCCAGAGTTAATAATAGGAGGTTATGGTGTTTCATTCTCTTCTCTCTATGGCACTTGTATCTCGACCAGTAGCCTACTTTTGTTGCGTTTGCTGATCCTCTATGGTACACAAATACAGTATAGCCTAGTATAATCACATATCAATGGGTTGTCGGACAAATGACATGGACCCCAGGAATTAGCGAGCAGCTAGTAGCAAGAGGAAAACGCAAACCTGACAGACACTGTAAGATGAGCAACTGGGGAGACAAGGAATTGCGCACCCTCCTTGCCCTCGCAAATGAGGAAGCCATTAACCATCAAATGACGGGGACGGTCACGAACGGGCCGACTTACGAGAGAATCGCCGAAGGACTGACCAGCCACGGCTTCCCTCCCACGTGACTGTTTACGTCACACGCTGAGCTACACGTTTTGTTACTTGCTCACGCCCCCCATTGCCCCGAAAAAGGTGCATTCTGTATAAACAAAAGTAGGTAGGCGGCATTTTGCCACACTCCCCGATTTTGTTTTTATACCGCCAATGCTGAAAAAAGACTGATTGGGCTTTCCTGCAAATTTGCACAATTCCTGTTTAAAAGGGCTTTAGATTAGAACTGTTTTCATATATCATACAAACTGCTGTATCAGGATATGTCACAAACCTAGATCTGCGCTAAGCACAGCGCTATCCAGTGTAAAGGCCTTTGCACACAAAGTCCTTATTTTTTTGTATGTGTCTTTTAATCTGTCATCCAATAAAAAATGTTAGGCACAGAAACCTTGCACACTGAGTCCTATGCACTTTATTGTTGTAGTTGTTGTATTACTATTCAATACCAGGCAAATGGGCCATTTTTAAACATGCAATGATTACAAGCAAAAAAAAGGGGGGGCTTGGTGTGTGTGCCAGGGCACACTGGACTAGCATAGGACCAAGTGGCAACCTCCGGGGCAGTTCTTTGAATGGCCACTTGAGGCGGGTTCAAGAAACCAGTCAGTTGCAGTAGACCTCCATGTTAAAATGCACAACTTTACAGCAGAAACAAAAATGTTTACAGGCTGGTACAAAAATAGTTTTGGTCTCTATAGCTAATTCCCCCCTTCATGACAACTGTACAGAGGTGAATTTTAACATAACTCACCCATTTATGTTTTATTAAGGCTTAAAGTTTCGCACAATTAAGGGTTGGACACTTTAAGTAACAAACTGTCTGCCAATAGTGTCCTCGGATTCTCACTCAGATCCATCTCTCACTTCTGGACAGCACAAACCTCTCACCCAAATATTGTCACTTCTAAAACCAAGATGGCGACGACTGAAATGCCGAACTTAAGGCTTCAAAATGGGAGTCCGCAAACCAATGGGTGACATCACGCTGGCTATGTCTATGGTTCATCTTCAACCACTACGGCACTAATTTAATGAGGCAAAACATCTATTGTGATTTTAGCTGCTGCTCTTAAATCAATAAAAAATATACATAACTAGACGTAACTGAAATATTCAATCTGAAAACTCCATTTTCAAAACAAGAAAATATGATATTGCAAAATTAGATTAACATATTTCACTCGATACTGCTTACAGATGCCATAATCTATTCTTCTGTCTATTTAAAATCCTGCTTATTTGCTCTTCCTAGTTTAAAGACATAAGCTTTGTTTCATGGAAAATGTGCATTGGAAATATGTTAAATAATCTCACGCTCATAAACTGAAAAACTAAGAATGAGACCACATGACCGTGTTTCTGTAGCTCATATGATCAATTATAAAGGTCATTGCTAAGGAAGTTGTGTGAACACATGCAGAGCAGAGACGCAAAACAGAACATCTAGGTCTGTTTTGGCATGAGCATTAAACCATTACCTACATAAAACCAGTGTAATCACACCTTTTTAGGCCACATGGGACGAGAATATTCAAAACACCTGTTACTGTGTGATGAATGAGTAAAACACAGAGGGGGTCAGGTCATCTTTGATCATCACCATCATTATTTTTAGCTTGTGAAGCCTCCATGACTTTCACGAATGATTCAGCAAATTTTGCAGCACACAAAACTGTGTTGTTCTAAATCAGGGAGTTATATAACCCCTCTATACTGTCGATGTAAATATAGAGCCTGGATCTGCATCATAGGCTTTGAGCATTGTGGGCACTGGGGTATACTTGTGATCACATATTAGTTTTACATAATACAGCTCTGGCAGCCAAAACCAAGGTTGAAAATAGTATTACAACCTTTCATTTGCAAGTCAGGGCAGCGTGGCGGCTCAGTGGTTAATGTGTGGACGTATTGTTGGGTTTACCATGTTAAAATTAAAGTCAAGTGGATTTTCCCTTTCTCACAGTCCAAAGACCTGCAGGTTGGGCGGACTGGAGACTCTTTATGTGCCCAGGTTGTTTCCCTGTCTTCCAACTGAGGCATGCTGGGATAGATTTGATAGATTAAAGAGGTTTTTTGAGCTGTAAACCAAATGATATGACTGTACTGTGATGAAACACACAGTAATGCTGGTGTTAATGTTGGCATTTCTCACCTTTCTGTAAAAAATTGGCATTTTATGGGTAAAAATGTCTCAACACAACATCTACTGTTTAAGAGTAACCCTGAACATTGCAAGGCCAAAGCTGACATAAAGGCAACATGTTAGGACTTTGCCATGGCATGAAATTTATATGGAAAAAAATGTTTAAGTTTGTAATTAACTCCTGCCTCACACATCCATGAAGCAAATGTTTCCAAGTGTTTCCAGCAGCCCCATTGATAGCAAGCGCAACGATTGGCACACAAAGCTTACAATCATGACATCACTAGAGTTGGGTTGATTTTCAGTTTTGCCAGTCGGCAAACCAGCTGAAACGGCATTTGTCATTTGTCAACTTGTACATTGTTTGTTAACGCAAACATTTGTGTATTGTATAGGGTGATGAGAGGAGACACGGCAGAGTTAGTCTCTCAAGAAAATAAAAACTGTACTGAACATAAGTCCTGTGTTAATGACCCATCCACCATCCCAACCTCCAACCTTTTGGGGCTGCTACATTAGTACACTTCAATGTAGTACACTATGTACCTTACATACTTCTTGCGTGGCTGGATAGATGGGTCCAACACTGACTTTCACCCAGGAGAGCGGTGTTTGTGTCCCATAAGATTATAAAGCCAAACCCTGCTCTCCTACTGTGTGTGTTAGTTGTTGGAGAAAAAAAATCAAATTGCGTTGCTTTACGTATGTAGTGTGTTTATTTTGAAAGAGACTGTATGTAAACGGTAAATTTCCTGTGAAAACTGAAGTGTATTGTGAAAGAAGACAACGCATGTAACCTGACAAGGTGTCCCAGAACATCAACAACCAACGCACCCACGGTACCTTGCATGTCATTTCTGGACCGTGACCAAACATTGATATGTGACGAGGTTGGAGTGAGAATGTGTTGGTAGTGTTGTCTCAAATCACACACTGCACTTTTACACTTAGCAGAAGTGACGACGTTTTTTTTTTTTTAAATGTTAGCGATAATGCTCCACTGTCCGTTTGCAATTTGCTGTTTAAAAAAGATGAGGAAAGAAGCGGTTAACCACTATCTCCGCCCACACATAACCAAACTTATGCCACAACATAAATGCTGATTAAAATGTGCTGGCGTAGCTGCGAGCAAGTTAGCTAGTAAGCTAACGTTAGCACTTGCGTTATTGTTCGCAGCACCAAAACATTACAGACCCAACAATCATTACTGATGCCTTCTATTCGACAGCAGTATCAGTACTTAGTGTGAAAAACGTTTAACTAACATCGGTATAACGCAGTGGTGTTCACTGTAGCCAGCTCAGGCTCCTTGTCGTCCCCAGCCGCCTTGTCAAAAGTTCAGAAGTTTGTGACATGGTCTAAGCTACATCACAAAGATGGCGACTGCTGAAGAAGAGAAGTGTCCATCATTCTACACTCAACTTTTGGTCCATTTTGAGTGCGCCAGTACCCAGCCAGCATTTGTATGTGGGGCCTATGTTGGTAGTGAATGGGCTGAAAAATTGACCCTAAAAGGGACTGTCCACGGGTTCCATATTGGCCCCATGACATTTCTTCACATGGGTGGGTTTAGCCAAGTATGTCCTGGATAAGATGCCCATTTTGGACCCATAACCACTTTGTAGCCAAGTAGCCCATGTGGGCCCCACCTGGGCAAACCCATCCATGTGGGCAATCGGCATGGGGCCAATATGGAACACATGGACGATCCAATATAGGACCCATTTTTCAGCCCATTTACTACCCACATGAGCCCCACATACAAATGTTGGATGGGTAATACACTTCATTTTTTCATACTATGCAGTGTGAATGCACTTACTAATTCTACTTCTACTTCTACTTTCTTCAGATGCTAAAATTGATTCTGTCTTAAATTCATGACGATTTAATGTGTTGAACCACTGTTGGAATTTTTTAAACCACATGTTTGATTGAGGTAGATTTTTATCTGGCTGTAAATCTCCACATTGGAACATTTTTCACCATCCTGTGACACAGACCTGAAACAAAGCCTCTCTTGTTAAACTGGCTATCCAGTGACCTCCTAAACACAGCCCATGTGGTTCTGAGAGGATGACTCCTGTCTCATGACACTCACTGACTGAGTGGTATCTGTAGTGAATATCCTCAAAGTTTTACATCAGTAGTTTGCATTCGTGTCAAACAGTGCGTGACAATCCGAACATCCTGTCTCTCAGTTGTGACCTCATTTTATCAGTCTCAGCTTCTCATGGTCATATGACTAATCTATCGCAGGGTTATCATGTTACTAACAAACAGAGCATTGCAAATGAGGAAATGATGACTAGTCAGGCAGCGGTCAATCCGCGTCAGTTTAACACCTCAGTCTGAGTAAAAAAACAGCTAACAACCTTGTGTGAGAAATAAAAAGGATGTTCTCATCCTGCTGAAAGCCCTTTTGGCAAAAACACCAAATTACTGCCTTTATACTGACAATTTGATGCCTATTACTCTCTAAAAGCACAAAGAGTTTCAGTGGCATTATGTGTATGTTCACCTGCCTCAGTCTGTGTGTGCCTGAACAAACAGAGGGATGCACAATTGAGATTAAAAGAGGATGTGGTAAAGCAGTTGGGTCTTTACACTTCTTCCATATGTCTGTAACCTTTATCAGAGTGATACTGGATGGTTTGCCATTTAGAAACTTCCCTTTTAGTGGATTTGTCTTTTGTGTGATATAAATGCAGTTTCAGTTTTAAAACTTTCTGCTACATTAGGAACGATTCATGAGGGAGACGCCTGATTGTTGTCCTGATAAATGAAAGACTGGCTTCACAAAAGCTGAATGAGTTGTACAGAATGCTCGAAGCGCATTCAAAAGGCCGGTGACGCATCTGACGTAAGCTGCTGCGTAGGTATGCGAGAGCCCGTCTCGCTGCGGTCCCAGCTGTTAACCCTTCAGACCTCACTAATCAGCATAACAGGCTCATACTGAGCTACCAGATTCAGTTTGAACCCGCAGCGCTCTGTATTAGATTCTAGTGGAAGTTCCCGAAGACACCACGTGTGTGTGGCTGGATTTTGGGGAAATGTGCAAGAAATGATCTATAAAATAACTTTTGTTTTTTTGTTGGTGTTTCACTCATAGTAAACAACTCCTACTGTAGTCTCAATACAAAATATACAGTACATTTGATAGTGTCACTGTGAAATAGGCCTAAGATGGTTTTTCTAACCTTAAGTCTGTTTAAAGGGAAAACAGTTTAAAAACTAAGAGCTTTTAATGTTTTCAGGCCAAGGACCCTTTAGCTCAAAGAAAGTCGGAGCAGGACCCCCTACTTAATATTGTATAACACCGAGTTGCACTTCAGATCATTCTTAGAATATTTTCTGGCCTTGTCTTGTTTGCGCTTACCCGTAGCTGCCAGGGGTGCGTTCCATTTGTACTGGGACGTCGCAATTTCCAAGTTCCCAGTCGGGAATTTCAACTGGAATGCCCCCTGTTGTTGAATTTCCAACATTAAAAGTTGGAGGAACCTCTCCAGCCCCGACCTCAAAATCCCATATGGCTCCTTCGCGCCTTTTTTGGCTTCAAAGCCCACCACACTTCCTCAGGGCCTAGCAAAGTGCCGCACAGTGATTTAGCACTAGCTAGCTCACATGACATTCACACACAGGTGGCCAAGGCTACTATACAAGGTGCCACCTGCTACTCAGTTTTTAACACACTCACACACCGATGGAACAGCCATCAGGAGCAATTTGGGGTTCAGTATCTTGCTTAAGGATACTTCGACATGTAGGCTGGAGGAGCCGGGGATCGAACAACCCGCTCTTCCACTGAGCCACAGTCGCCCCCTAGTTAATATTGTGTCCTGTAAATGAAGTGTATTTTCCAATAATAACCAATACTGGATTCATGTTAATGAGTATTTGCAGACATTTAGATTTTTGGAAGAAAAAAACAACCCAGTAACTTAAAGATCGTAATTTCATCAAAACGAATATTTAAAAAAAAAAAAAAAAAAATTACATCCATAGAACGTCTAGAAAGTTGTAGAATTAAAGTCTATATTTTCCTGAAAAAAATAATTACAGAAGAGAAATAATTGTTTTAGAAATTTTGACAGTTAATTCCAGGTTAATTTCAGATATTTTAACAAATTCTCTAGAAACAGTGTTTTTGGGACTGTGATTGTTCCGGTTGTAGAATTGTCAAATAGTGTCGTAAAAAAAGTAAATCTACTGAATATATCAAATATCTAGTACAGTCAAACTATCTTGTTATTATTATTATTGGTGCGAAATTATAACAGAGGAATATATTTGCCGTTTTAATATCAAGAACACTTTTGTGTTTTTGTGTGTATACAGGACGTTGTTGAATCAGGGAATCCGGGTGTTCACCACGAAAAAGGATCCTAATTGGTTAATTACGTTAGCATTAGTGACGAGTAGAGCTAAAAATTCTTTACAGAGATTGTGTTACAGGGCACACAAGAGAGGATTCATGATTTATTATTATTATTTTTTAATTACTATACCACAAAAGACTCTTCACTTGACTTCGCTGTCTCCAGTGTCTGTCGTTTACGAACCTGGCAACCTGTAGAATTGAAGAGTGGAGCGAGAGTTACTGACCGGGAAGTATGAATCCTATATCTATCACCTTTAATTTAAATGATCAAAATATAATTTGGTGCCCCCCTGCAGTTAATCTGACCCCCTGCTGACCCAGGGGTTAAAGGAATGATTGGGACATTTTGGGAAATACGCTCAATCCTTTTCTTGCTGAGAATTAAGTGAAAATAAGTCTACTGAACACCAGCAGCTGGTTAGCACAGCATAGAGACTGGAAACAGCTCACTCAGTTCAAAGGTGTTCTGTTTTTGTGCACTTTAAACAAATCAGATGCAAAGTGGAATTCCTAACCCTCGGGCTGAGCCAGGTTAGCTGATTTATGCTAAGCTAAGCTAACCAGCTTCATGACTGTAGCTTCATACTGACTGTACAGACGTGAAAATGGTATCAATCTTCTCATCTGACTCTCAGCAAGAAAACAAATAAGCATATTTCCCCAAATGTCGAACTATTCCTTCAGATAAAGTTTGTAATTTATAAGCACAACAAGGACACACAGGCCTAGTTGCAGACATGTGGGCTGTGTACAGTGTTCAGTATTAGAGAGCACAATGAATACGTCTGGTACACTGTGCTGCTGTAGACATCTCTAAAGTCATAAAAACCACAGGGCAGTAAATATGAGTAAGTATATGAATGAGCAAAAAAATGAATGAATTATTGAATGAACTGGTGACTAAGTTGCTTTGTGGATTCTCAAGGTGATGTATCTTAAGCTTTATGGGAACCTGACCTCATTTGTTTATCTGATAAGGACAGATCTTAGTCACTGCGGAGCTGTAAAATATTTTTTTTACACAGACTTCAAGGCAAATACATATATTTTTATTAAATATGTACAAATCCACATTAATATTCACATTTACACAACGTTTTTACAAACTGTGGAATACAACACAACATATAGCTTATGACAAATTATTATAGATGCAAGATCTCAGTGTGACAACACTGATGTCAGAATGTAATATTAAAAAATATCAAATGCAGAACGCTGTGTATAAAAACCCACATCTACATAGCATCTACTCAGCCATTGCTTTAGTGAAATAACAATAAACTCAAGATGGTGTGCAAGTGGAGGTAGCACGCAGCCCGTGCACTTGCATCTTGGGTGGAGGGTGTTGTTTGCACCACATACACTTCCTGGCGCCTCGCACAGAAAGTCCCCAGCATTTTCACTATAATCGTGACATCTCTGGGAAGTCTCCTGCTTTACCGCGGCTATCACAGCATCTGCCAATGTAGCCGTTTTTGGCCTCAAGTCCTCCTTTTCAAACCAGCTGGTTGTGAACGAACTCTTTTAACGACAGAGCTGCCTTCACCCCTCTAACACAGTCATATGTGGCCAACCAGAAAGCATGTCTTTTCCGTCTAAAGGGAAGCCATGAATGTGTCGAAAATAACATGTCTTTGGTGCTTTTGGTGCTCCCAGGACGGGCAAACACACACCACAGTGTCTCTCAGGTAGTCCAGCATCGGGCTCAGTTTCACAGTTTCTACAAACACAGTGTCTCTGGTGTCCGCTGTCTCTACATCTTCACCGATTCTGATGTGGAGTCCAGTAAAGCCTGATAGAGCTCAGACCTGAGGAAACGTGGGTAAGAGTCCCTCTCCATTAGCCCGTAGACGATCCTTTGGGCATCGCCGAAGCACACTGGGGTGGGCGTCTTTATGTTCCGCCTGATCAGATCTCTGGTCTTGTGATCAATGTTGATCTGGTGAAGGAAAGATAATAATGAGGATGATGACAAAAAAAGCAGCAGGGGTTTTTTTTTGTAGAAAATAAAAGTGTGAATCTGTCATTAAAAGGCCTCTGGGCTTACCTCTCTGGGAGCCTCAGCTTGAATGTAACGTTTGAAGATCTTTTTGGCCCTGGAGGACATCCTGAAGGAAGACTTGATCTTCTTATAGTCCTCACACACCAGCCAGAACTCAATGTTTTCATCACTGAACTCTGACTTCAAGAAGGCCTGGAATATCTTCATGCCGTCTAAATGGGTAGGAGAAATGAGCAGTTAGCCAACGTTGAGGAAGACTGTGAGACTATGAAACTTGACTATGGGACTACGTATTGATCAACTTACATTTGGATGATAGAAGTCTGTCTAGAGACTGTGACCACTGAGACATCTCCTCGTAACAAAACCTGCAAAACAGAGCGGCACTGTTACTTACATGTGCAACAGGTATCTCAACGGTTAAAGTGTTTGTTGTGGTAAAGTTGTCTTCACTTACCCCTCAGTGGTTTGAGACGATTTACACTGCAGCCGAGACTTAAGGTTTCCTCGCCTGGTTAACCAAACACAAACCAACAAGACGTATTTACTAACGTGTTCTTCTTATATTAAAAATTTTATCAGCAATGACACAAAAAAATAGAAAAAGTGCTTCAGTTATGATCGAATATTTACCTCTTCTTGTTATCAGCGTCCATGTTGAGTTCCTGCAGCTCCCTCTGAGGTGATGCTTCTAGACTCGGCATGGCAACAATGCCTTTTATGAATGTGACTGTGTGTTGGGCTGCGACTGTGTCAGTTTGATAAAACCGCCCGACTTATATATGTACAGCAGAAGTCTGAAGTGAGGTTGGTGAGTAGCGTCACAACATCATGCTGAACTAACCACAGAAAAAGAGGAAGTTGGAGATGACGCAAACATGCGCAGACTGCATCGGCACTCTGTGTATTGTACTCAGACCTGCATCGTTAGTTGTTTGTTTTAACGTCTGGGGATGCAAATGGGGCAGTGGAAAATTCAGCAGCAGATAAGCAAATGCTTTAGCTTCTATTCCAGGCTTACACAAGCAACAATGCCCCTGTTTCAGGTTTTGGAAACATTTGGTGAAGTATACGCTGAGGCTGTTTCTCACTCAGTCAAATTAAACTGACACACAGGTAAAGATGTGCTCTTAAGCTTTGTGGAGTATCAGCTTATGAAAAACTTTTTCATGTGACGACAGTCCGAAGAACAAATGCATCAGTAGCACCTTGACAATAGCAGCTATTCTACTCTTGACATTATTAACGACAGACAATGTTAGTTTGAAAAAGGAAAAATAAAACATTCTTTTTTGTGCAAAAGTTGAACTCATAATAAAATGCATCTTCACACATTTGCAGCCTTAGGGTGCGTTCACACCTGTGGTTCAGTTCATTTGGTCCACACCAGAGGAAAAACCATAACACACTGCTGCATGTTAGTTTTGGTTCAATTCCTGTTCACACTGACCTTTTGCAAACCAACCAAGAGGAGTAAACATGAAGTTCTACCAACTGACAGGTAACTTGCTGATCGGACATCCTTCATCATCAGGACCTACGTGGGGAAATCAAATTGTGGGGACTGACAGATGTTTATGCAGCGGCACTTTAATGCTTCTGAAGTGTTTATTATTAATGTTCTTTGATTTCTGATGGTAAGCATTGCTAGTAGGCTATCATTTAGGTTCAGGTTACTTTATTTGTACCCGTAGGTAGGTTTGTTCTGCAGTAAGAGCATTTAACATATAACAGAAGACACAAGGCCACACAAAAACAGGACATAGGAACATAAAACATAAAAGGCAAGTACTCAGAAGGCTTACTGATCAGGATTTGCAAGAGCCAGAAGTAAAACTACTGGAGTGCCACAATAAAAGACCTGATTAAGAACATGATGCAAGGGACAATAAATAGTTAAGACAAATCAAAACTTCCAAAGAATAATAGGTTAAAAAAAGGTTAAGAATAATAAATAGATAGATAAATAAATAAATAAATAAATAAGAAGGACGTGCAAGGGCTGCCCCCTAGTAGTCGACCAAACTTTAGTTAATCAAACAGGTCATAAGTCAGCAAGATTTCTTTGGTTGCTTAGTTGCGAAAAAAACAAATGTGAAACTCTACTAGGAGCTGTGCCTTTTCAAAATAGATCATAACCTATATGACTGGAAGAGGCCACGCTCATCAGTCAGACAGGAGTCACGTTACAAACCAATCACAGCCGACAGATATCTTTCCCTTCTTCTGTAAATATTCAGTCTGATAAATACAGAAAAGTTGATCATGTTAGTGCAGGGCTACCCAGAGCTTTACATCTGTCCCATGGACGATAGGCCTACACACTTAAAAACAACGCCTGGAAGAAGATCAGCTCTGCGCTCAGGATTCAGGTCAATAGGCCATACGATGCTTGTTAAGGTTGCTTAGCAACCTCAGACACAACCTTCCACCACACTCTTGAAAGCTGGCACAAAAAAGGCACATGAGTAGAGCCCAGCACCCGACCTCGCATTTTCCAGGCGGTTAAAGACGCAGCATGTGTACGGCCTCTAATTTCCAGGGCTGGTACCTGCAGTTATTCCACACGGGTAGGAAATCAGCTACCTAACATAATCTTACCTAACATAACCAGTTTGTTTCATTCATCACAAGACTCCACGGATTCAACATGCTGAAGTGGCCAAAAAGCCACCGACAAGGGCCAACTGCTGTCAACAGTGCAGGACACACCGCATAAACTAGGGCAACAGACGCTCGGTCCAAAATTGACCAGCGGACGATTGTCAGCTTGGTGTGTCCCTCAAATCTGTCTACCAGCATCACTTCTTACGTAACTCTCAGGCGCATCAGTCAGCTAGCTAACGTTAGCAAAGTGAATAACTGCATTTATCAAAATGTTAAACTACATCTTTAACTTGTTCACTTGGTTAGTTTAAGCTAGATACTGCTCTGTTACTGAGCCACGGACTAAACAGCCTTTTCCTCTTTTACCTCTGTTACACTGTGTTTTAGCATTTAGCACCATCCTGTTCAGCCAGAGTTACATTTTGAAGCTGTTCTCACATTATGGTACAATCAAATTAAACTCAGTGTGTTCTTTGGCCTCATAAGTCCCTAACTGAACCTGTCTACATGACT
Organism: Epinephelus moara; assembly: GCF_006386435.1. Lineage (NCBI taxonomy): Eukaryota > Metazoa > Chordata > Actinopteri > Perciformes > Serranidae > Epinephelus > Epinephelus moara. The sequence continues at coordinate 17,444,046 of NC_065526.1, forward strand.
CAGCCGAGAGTATTTTCAAAGGTAGGCTATGCAGGAAATGTCAACTGTGATGTGAGAGCCAACCCGTTTTGTGTACTTGGCGTTTTGCCTTGCTACTTTTTGTTGACACTGTGTTTGCAATTTTTGAACAGCTTCCTGTTGAATGTGTGCTGCTGGTTTGGCAACTGGTCGCTACCTTGTCAGAGAGTCTCGACCTTACCTGTGTGCTGTTCCCAAGAACTTCCCAAAAAAGGCATGATAAGAAGACAATAAGAATGCAGGCAGAGAGCAGAGGCTCACACCACCACAAACTTCTAGTGAGTCACGAGTGATGATTAGGAGTGAATATTTCTGTATGATTCCATACATTTCTTTTAGGAACATTCTACATAGTATACCTTTGATAATCAAGCAAGTCAAGTCGAGTCCTTGCTGTAAGTCAAGGAATTCGAGTCATGGGTCAGCTCAAGCAAGTCATATCACACAAACTGCACCCAGTGGTGGAATGTAACTAAACACATTCACTCAGGAACTGTAAGTACAGAGTCTTTTCTTCTCATGTCACTGTCTACCTCTGCCACACTACATTTATCTGACAGCTTTAGTTACTCGTTACTTTACAAATTAAGATTTTGCACTCAAACATATGAACATTTTCAAGTACAGCTGGAACTATGAGTTAGTTATTGAATTCACAGAAAATAAATTTTCCACTCTTTTGATAATCATCGAATTGTGTCATGTTGAGGTTTGAAGTGTTGGCTGGACAAAACAAACATTACAAAGGTGTCACTGTGGGCTGTGGGTAAGTGTGACGCTATCTCTCACAACTGATTTCTCGATTAATGGAGAAAATAATTAGCAGATTAACCCATGATGAAAATAATCATGAGTTAATAGTTCAAAATAAGCTCCACCTCAACAACAGTAAAATCCTGCTTTCACATTAATGCATGAGTCACAATCATCTAATGAGATCATATGAATATGGGCACGAATATCAACCGACAGGTCCTCCGCCACTGCGATATATTTGTCTTTATATTTTACAAACAAAACATCTCAACATCTAGAAAAATACAGATATTAAATTTAAAAAGTCAAGTCCTTTCAAGTGATCTGTCTCAAGTCAAAATCAAGTCTCAGGTCATGGCATAAATACTTGTGCGGTGGTGTATCTGTGTCACTCTGCAGTTACACCTCCAAAACACTAGTTGACTGCAGAGATTTCTGTGAAGTGCTGTAAAGTTTAGTTGATTCAAAACACACATTAAACACACATTAAACGTGGCTTAATAGAGACAATTTCAAACACAAGTACACAAATCAGCTTCATTATAACTCGCAGCATTCACAGACAAACACTTGTCTTTATCTGGACACATTTTCCCCACAAATACAACATGCTAATGTTATTAGCACAAGCCTATGGCATTTTGCATTGTATAAATTAGCCTAGCAGCTAGTGATCTTTTCTTCTTCTCACATAAAACCAGGGACAACAGCCACATTTTACAAAGGTAATGGTAAATAATTTGGCTCCATTACAACTCAAAATTTTCACAGACAAAACACGTTTTCCAAACAAATACAACATCTTCACAATTTATTGTTTCTTATCTGTGAAATTAAAGTAAGGGAAATGGTTTCAGCTTACAAAAATAGACAGGAGGTCTGTGCCAATACGAGGTGTAGTTACATTTCTGGGGCGATGCGCGTCAGGTTACGGCACAGGCTCCATGTCGACGCAGAGCCTACGCCGTAGCATTGATTCAACGCAGAAGTACAAATTCCGCCTTAGTCAAGCCAGTCTCAAGTCCTCAAATTTGTGACTCAAGTCGGACTCAAGTCAAGTCATGTGATGTGAGTCCCCCACCTTTACCAGTAGTATGTTAAAATCTGAGTTTTAATTAACCTCATTTATTCCTTCAACAAGTTGTTCATAGAAACTTGTATTTCAGGCCTCTCTTGTATCTTTTGCTCTGAATTTTGCTCTGGGTTAATTTGAACCTTCTTTTTCTGCTTATGACTTGTCACAAATCATCAAATTTAATATTGTCTTTCATAGGTGTAGATATCAGCAACATGTGTATTTGTCCCCTCGTATCAGAGGACTTCTATTCTGATGAAATTAAAGACATTTACACCTTAAACTGATGCAAAGACATGCAGACACTGGTGCATAGAAATTCAACAGATGTTAAGTGTTTGATGCTCAAAGTTTCCAGAGGGAGGACCACCAACCTCCTGTTTCACATGAACCCCCCAGTGTTGACACAAACCTACTCTCTTCCTATCTTTGGTTCCACTTTATAGCTTCTTGCCATCACTTGATCTTTGAGAGAGGAGACAGACAGGAAATATGGGGGGAAACAAAGTGGGGGATGACACAAAACACAAGTCGCCCGCCGGAAACAAACTAAGGACACTGTGGTAATGTGGTGACACAGCCACCCCAGTGTTTCCATTTTTGGTGTGAGGCTTGTAGACACTTGAAGTATGCAGCCATCTCTATTTCACTGAGGTTAAAATAAGATATCTGTGGCTCAATGTGCTGTATCTAAAATCTTAGATCTAGATCAAACCAGTTTGTCAACATCATGAAGTGAAACCGCTAGCACGCTCAGTTCTTTCTCAGTGCTGTGAGCCGTGTCACTGAAGACTGTTTTATTCACTTCCTGTTATCTTAACAGGAAGTTTTAACAAAACAAAAGCTTTCATCTGTCTTGTGGACTTTCCTCTGGATTTTCAAAGAGTTTTTAAACAGAACACAATCAGATATCTGTATTCATGTTTCTAAAAGATGTAGTCCCTTCCTGCTATGGTTCAGTACCAATGATGTAAGCAATATGACACTGAGCAGAAGTTTTTAAGAGGAAATTGTAGCAGTTTTTTATGTTTACATACCCTTCAGTCAGGTTTTACAGCACATCACGGTACTCGAGCTGTCCCCAGTTATCTGCTATTATCAAATTAAAATTGAGAACTTCAGCATCTTGATATGAAAAAGCATCAATCACAAAGCTGCTCACGTCTCCAAACCTGGTACCCTCTATTGGTACTTTAAGAAACACACCACTTTCATCAGTGAATATCTAATACCCTCATGCATCATGTAAGTTCCTGCTCCTCATACATGATGCAGAATATCTGAACATTTTCAGCCAACGTGGTCCAATTTGTTCCCCAGTCGTGCTGTTGCTGTATATAATAGCATCCTCGGCCTCGGAGAAGGATCAAAACAGTTGGCAAACCTGCTTCTCTCAGCTCATGAAATTTTTAAAGAGGAGTGTTCATCCTTGAGATAAACCTGAAAACTTTCATGCACGCTCCTCTTACATCTCACATGGGCTAATTTAGTGCAATTCTCTCGACTCAGACAACAGGAAGTGTCCCACAGTTGCTCAAAAATACAGTTCAGTTGTTAAGGGTTTTTTAAGCTGTGTTAAAAATGGGTCCAGATCACTCATCCCTCACTTCAGCAGTTACCTGCAAATCTTTGGCTCACTTTGAAGCTTTTACTGTGTCATTTTGAAGTGGCACAGAGTTAGATGTTAAAGGGCCAATGTGAAGGATTTAGGGGGATATATTGGCAGAAATGGAATATAATATAATACGTACATTTTCTTCAGTGTAAAATCACCTGAAAATAAGAATTGTTGTGTTTTAATTACCTTAGTATAAGCTATTTATATCTACATAGGGAGCAGGTCCATCCCATTTTAATTTGAAACTGCTTTATTCAGTGTTTTACTAGTTTAAATCACAAGATCTGTTTGTTTTGGAGGGGAAGAGGCCTTTGCGGATAATTTGGCTCCTGGTAAAAACCTTCTGAATGTCTGTATCTTAAGTTATCAGAAATAACATTAGCATGTGGATGACGAGCTGCCTGTCTCTGATGTGTCAAATAGCATCAGTGTGTGTTTTTACCTGTTTTAATCACTTGTTTCGTTTCTTCTGGAGAGGAAGAGAGCTCCGCAGACAGTTTGGCTCCCGGTAAAAACCTCCTGAACAATGAACACTGGAGGAATTCTAACTGGGAGAAGTTTCAGCTGGTTGCAATCTGCAATCCTCACCACTAGATGCCACTAAATCCCCCTATCTTTTACACATAAAACCTTTAATGTCAGCATGTTATTTTGTAGCAGTCCATACAGCAATTGTCAAAGCTTTTACTAAAAAACACATGTCACGGTGGTTTTAGAAGAAAAGTGAGGGGAGCATCAATGTCAAGTTGTTGAGATATTTCAACCTGGACCAAAGTGGTGGACCAACCGAATCATCATAATAAATGTTTACATTGTACTTTTCCGCAAAACATGGATATGTTACAATTGTACATTATTATGTAGTAGGTATGGGGAAACTTCCTACAACACTGTGGTTCACGTATGTTTAGGTCCTGTTAGGGATTGTGTTGTGGTTTGCTTATGGTGCGCTGTTGTGTGCTGATGTTATGTGCAACACATAAATGGCTAATGTGCAGTACTGTTATGTTTTTATGGCATATATATTTCTTCTGAACTATTATTGTAAGACAGTAATACTTGTGCAGCTCCTGAGTCCAAGATGAATTTCCCTACAGGTAGACAGTGGAGAATATCATATCATATTCTATCATATCGTATCACATTGCATTGTATCGCATCGTATCAAATCGAATTGAATCGAGTCGAATCGAATCCAATCATATCATATCCATATCCATATTGTATTATATCATATCGCATTGCATTGCATCGTATCATATCGAATCAAATTGAATTGAATCCAATTGTATCGTACCGTATTGTATCGTACCGTATCGCATCATATCGTATCGTATCGTATCGTATCGTATCGTATCGTATCGTATCGTATCGTATCAAATAAACACTTGTTTGTGGTTAGGAAAAGGATCACAGTTTTGGTGGCTCAATCTCGGCAGGAAAGGCAGTGAGGGGTTGCCTAAAAACATCCATGTTTGGTGGCTACATAACCCCTGGAAATGCAGCAATGGCTCACTAAAAACCAACAGTTTTGTTGTTTGTTGGTCTTGAACAGCAGTCTGCAGTTTGACAGGCAGTGGTCTCATCCAGGCGTCACGTCATCCACCATCCCCTCCACCTCCAGATGATAAAGTCTGCTCATATACTATGTCACTTTACAAACATTAAAATGATACACATGAAACATAGAAATGTAACATCTGTAGTTTGCAGAAACATACAACCTTTTCTTCTGCCGACTGGACTGGGTGGATGGACTGACTAAGTCATGTAACAAAAAGCAAAACACATTTTTGAGGGGAAATATCTTCAGAAAATATATTTCCACAGGATAGGCTGCAGTCTGACATTCTCTCAACAGTTTCGCTTTTCATCTTAAAACCCATAACTTAATTCTGACTTTCATTTCATTTCAATGGTTTCCTGCCTTTGTGCCTCAGTCTACCGTTGCTGTCTGCACCTACAGCTGCATTAAATCATAGAGTAACTTTGACAACAACAGATGCAACCATGATTTTCACAGTGAATATCGACAGTATGTCAAGTGTATCTACAAGCTGTTCTTCATACTATTGTGAAACTACTGAAAACCATGGCAACACTTTTCAGTGTGTTTAAGAATGTAAAACATATTTTGCAAGAAATGCAGAGAACAAAAAGTAAACGTAAAAACTGGAATGGACCTTTCAGAATGGAGACTTAAACGTAGATTTTACATAACATAGACACATCTTAGGGAAGCTTAGAAGTCGAAATATGGTATAGATTGTTTGGTTAACATGCTGCAAGTGATGACATTTGAAATGTGAATAAAAATATACCAAGTGAAGTGTTTTAAGTAAACTTAATGGGTTGCTTTTGAGCCACAGGTAAGTACTGTTTTCACCACATTGTCTATGTTCGTGTTAGTTTGTTCGACAGGAAATGTTTTGTGTCACGAGGCAGCTGTTGAAGGCTTGCGGCGGAGACACAAACTGTTATCGCAGACATTTTCTTTATCGGCTGCAGCACCCATCTGTGAGTTTCCTCCATCAACTGCTCTCACTCTGAGAAATACAGCCTTGCTCACTTTCTGTCATTTTTATGTCTTCCTCACTTCCTGCAAGTGATATCTGCTGCAGTGTTGCTGCAGTTGCTTCATAATAACAACGATGATGCAGATTAAACACGCGGTTTTGTCAAACACAATCTTCTTACAGTACCCAACGAACTTAACCCTTCTCCCACAATGAGGTGAGCACAACCAGGCTTGTCTAAACTAGAGGAAGTTGTGGTGAGCTCTCTGCACAACACAGTGTGATGTTCGGCAACTCTTAAAATAAATCTCCTGTGCGTTTAATGCCACCAACACAAACAGAACAAAATGTGCGTCTGACACCCTGCAGTCACATGGAGAAACCACGCTGTGCCTACTTCCACTTTCCAAACACAAGAAACACATCAGACAATAAACACATTAGGGTTATACATGCAAAAGGGAACAATGGAGCTGCAGCATGTTACACGTCTTTTAATTCAAGTCCTGTGTGCTGAGTTTATCCTCCACTGTGGGTCTGAACATTGTGTCCAAATGTAGGAGCGCTGCTGTGTTGTGCTCTTTTGTATTTGCATGATTTTTACATAGACGATTACATCAGCTTGTGAAATCCAACATGTCCTGGCTTGACGTGACAAAGCAAAAACCAGACTGATAAAACAGCAAATATTATCGTACACTGTCTGGCACTTTATGAAACTCTGCATGGCGCAACATAATCTTTCTTTGAAAGGAGATTTAGGCCTTCATAAAGGACAATGAGCTTAGTTAGAGAGGATTTTCTCGTCACATTAGATGCAAAGTTTTGATTTGAATCCTCTCAGACACTTTTTTCTAGATGAATGAACTCCAACGGAACTCCACTGAAAGTGCGCTCCCGCCCACGCCGCCCCCCGTGTGTCTGGCAAATTTAACTCGAGACATAGTTGATTCATACAGTTCCTCTTCAAAGTGTACAAACTTCTCCTATGTGCAGCTGAGATGTCATAGAGGGAGGAAGTGTGAGGTGGTTTTTGCCTTTTTTTCCAAACTTGTGTCTTCCTGTTTACTGAATGATGCTGCATGCAGGACTTTGTTGCCATCTGGTGTATTTTTTGACCAATGACCATATCACAGTGTACACACAGAGCCTCCTGTGACAACAAGATAAGGTGCATTTGCATTGAATTCAAAAGGACCACACCCAAAAGCCATTCAACTGAGTATATTTAGTTTTTAAGATGTTTCAGAAACTTGCACAAGAAAACACAGAACTGAGAGACAGATGCTTAAGAATACACTCACATATTTATTTGCATGTGAAAGTTGAATTCTTAGAGGATATTAAGATTTATATTTGCATAATCAATTAAAGCGTTGATAATACTTCACAATAAAAGAACTCTTTATTATTAACCTCATGGAGCGGAGGAGAGAAAATAGATAATTAAAGCAGAATTATGTGCACAATCTCTTTAAAGACTTCTCTTTTTTACCTTTACATAATTAAAGAGATAAAGTATAATACAAGCCGCAAATTCTCTTGAGCTGCAACTGTCTACTGAATCACACAGGCTGAGGAAGAAGCTATTTCTGCTACACTTGGGATCTGGATTGTATGGCGTAAACCTGTTATCCACACTGAAATCAAAGAGTGCTACAGCAGATCAGAGCTGGAGGGGAGATTTCGGGAGCCTCCATCTGAAAGGCTGTCAGTTTTAAAACAGTCACCTTGAATCGGTTCTCCTCAGGAGTCCCTGATAGATGTCAGATTTGAGGAAGCGCGGGTAGCAATCCCTGGCCATCAGACTGTAGATGAGCTTCTGTGCCGTATCAAATGAAGTCAGGGAGGGCTGGGAGATGTTCTTTGTTATGTTTTCTCGGGTACTGCAATCTATGTTGATCTGGAATCAAACAATATTGCCCATGGGCGTCTTAAAGCAACTATTTTTTTATCGTCATTCACTTTTATGTTCTGTGGAGGAAACAACTGGTGAGTTAAGTGTAACTCTGGTGTTTTCCAACCTGGATCCTATTTTCTCACATTTTTGTGTCTAAGTGACGACTAGAACAACAGTTTTCAAAATCGATCCAGTATTGAGTGAGACTGCAGCAGGCAAACAGGCTGCAGTGTCAACCATGCGGGCAATTGAGCTCTGTCTATTTACATCAATGAAAAATTCACCCAGTCAGATGTGAAAAAAATGCTGGCTCTATGAATGCTGAAATGACTGTTTATTTATTTGTCTGCTGTGTGTGGCGATGGTAATTTTGGGGCTACAATCCTTTTTGTTTAACCAGAAACAGCCCCGAAATTGCGATCATCAAACACACCAGACTCCATTTAAATAAACAGTAATTTTAGTATCTATAGAGGCAGCATTTTTTCCACATCTAACTGGGTGGATTAAGTCTTTATTTCAACCAAAACAGAGTTGCTGATTGTTGGAACAGTGGAAAGACAAACTGAGATGGTATTTAATGAGTTTTATTTTGGTTCTTTTGACTTTGAATTAAGTGTGTTTTACAATGATAAAAATTCTGTTTATGTAAATGGAGTCTGATGGGTCTGGTGATTGCAATTATGGGGCTGTTTTTGGTTCACCAAAAAGGATTCGACACTTTAACAAAAAGGTCTGTCTCAGATTTTAGGAAGCGCTGGGTGATAGACCTTTTTGTTAAAGAGTAAGATCCTTTTTGTTTAACCAGAAACAGCCGCGAAATTGCCATCGCCAAACAGACCAGACTCCATTTAAATAAACAGTAATTTTAGCGTGTATAGAACCAGCATTTTTTCACATCTAACTGGACGGATTAAAGGTTTATTTGAACCAAACACTAGTTGGTGATTGCTGGAACAGTGGAAAGATGAACTGAGATGGTATTTTATGAATTTTATTTTGGTTCTTTTGACTTTGAATAAAGTGTGTTTTACAATGATAAAAATTCTGTTTTTTTAAATGGAGTCTGGTGGGTTTGGTGATGGCCATTTCGGGCCGTTTCTGGTCAAACAAAAATGATCATACTCCATAACAAAGAGGTCTATCTCTTCCATAATGTTGTCAGACACTTAGAATAACAATCTGAGCCTGTCCGTGCCAAAACCAAACACTTTTAGTGGACGTAATTTGACGGTGCATAACTGCCCCAAGTGGTTACATTGCAGCCTGTTTCACAGCTGCCGCCTGCTGCTCTCTCGCTCAGGACTGGACCAATTTAAAAAATATTGTTCTGATCAGTCACTTAGACACATTAACATGGGAAAAGGCTCCAGGTTGAAAAATACCAAAGTTACCCTTTAAATAATAATAATATCTGCAGTTTTACCACCATAAAACACACATCTTTACAGCAGTCACTATATCACTACAGGTTTGGTAAATTCAGATTACAAATAAATGCTCTTAGAGCATTTTTGCAGTTTGAATTCCTAACAAAAGCCTGCAGTTGTTTACCTGTCTGGGCGCTTCTGTTTGGACAAACTCTGAATAGATCCTGTTGGCAGAGGAGATCATCTCTGGCACCGTCTTGATTTTTTTATACTCCTCGCAGGCGAGCCAAAACAGAATGTTCTCCTCACTGTATTCGGACTTCAGGAACTCTCGGAAAGCTATCTGGCCAGCTGGAAATCGCAGACGACAGTGAGCAGGTAGGAGGTGTACATATGATGAAATAAATGCACAATCAGAGGAGACTCTCACCTTTACAACTGAGGACTTTGTCCACAGACTCACTCCAAGTCTCAACATCATCCAGTGGATCCTTGGGAAAGCAACACAATCTACCCTTGAAAAGAGCATCGAGATCTATCACTAGCCCAGTTATCTGTTGACTCCACAGCACATAGCACCTGCAAACCACACTGGCAGGCCAAGTTATTTAGTATTTATAGTATACAATATGTAAAGATGACTTGTAAACACTGTAATGCATTGAGCGTCTGACAGCAAGCCTCTTCAGGAATAATGGCACAATGCAAAGTGAGACTTACAGTGAGTGAAAACCTCCTCGGTATTTTCCACATGGCTGCTGTAAGCTGTTGCCTGCTGAAAATGGTAAAGGCCCAATAATCAAATATGCAGTAACTCACTTTATCGCCATCTCCTCGTCCTCTACGAAAGGGAGACAGAGATAAGATCCTGCCAGACTGAAGATGGGGTTGTGATTGTTTGGAAACGAGGGAGTCAAGTGACTGAACAAATCTAAATGACCCCCCCCAACCACACACCCAACATGAATGGAATATATGGAAATCTGTATGCAAAGTGTTGATGTTGGAAGAGACAGGGCACCCTTCCATGTCTGTCGCACCTCGAGGAGGAGAGAGCTCGGCTGTGATTTAGGCTGATTGCATCTGATGTCCAAAACAGTGGTCATCATTAACATGAATGTGACAATATGAGGGTGACAGGTAGTTTATATTTCTATATAAATGAACTGAATTAAGATGATTTAAACCCAACAAATTCTAGATTACAGAATATTTCATTGATTCATTCCTTAGTAAGAAGTATATTATAGATTTTTTATTTTTATTTATGAGTATAATCAGGTATTTAGTGACATGATTGCCCGCTGTGGTGGAGCACTACATGTCAAATTCAGAATAAGGTTCAACTAAAGCAGTGAGTGATGATCAGGAAATGCTGGGAGAGATCCTGACCATAAACAAATAGCCATAAACAAATTCACTATTAAGGAAAACTCTCATCATCCTGTCATTTGCATATCTGCAGTGTTCCTTCATCAAGGTGACAAAAAGCATAAACAAGCACTGATTCATCAACGTGTCTCATACTTCAGTCACTGGAGGTGATCACGGACCCTTGAAACTGAAAGGTTTTGATTTGAACAGAGATTTTGCACGTTGGTAGATTAGTTTGGGCCTCGGAATACAGAAAAGGGATGATGTGTTAGATGAAAAATGAGTTGTGTGCAACAAATTTCAAAGCAATCCTTTCTAGTTGTTAAGACGTTTCACTGTAAACGATTGATGTGAATCTCATGGTGGTGGTGGACGAAAAGGCCAAAGTCACCAAAGTCATGTACAAAATTTTGTGCCCATCAGGCGGCAACCCCCGGGGCTGAAAAAGGGAGCCAGCATGGAAGTGCCAGAAACAGCAGATCCTTGAATGGTCATGTGAATCCATAGTGTCACCCAATGGTTTGCGGACTCCCATTCGAAGTCTTAAGTTTGGTAATTTGAACTTTTGGACCCAGAAGTGGCCAGATTTGGAAGAGAAGGTGGAGTTAACCCTAACACTTGCTGCTAGCTTGGTTAGCACTGGGCATTTACAGCTGAAGCTGACTGTGCTAATGCTAATGCTAATTTTCGCTAGCAAAAAACAGGCTTAAAACAAACTGTACTTAATGGAAAAACAGAATATCTGACTCCTTAAGTCCAGTTCAGACCACAGATTCACAATGAGACGAGCTGAAGCATGCAGCTACTTGCAGAGCTCCGTTTGCAACATTCTGCCGGTTCACACCAATGCAATTATGAGATGGTGTATCATCTCTATGCAACAACTCTCTGTACTTCTGTCCTGATTTGCAGCTTTTCAGGTTTATTTTGTGGCTGAATATGATTTGTAGCTTCCTAAAATATGAACGAGGATAGTGATAGTGAGATACTAGATACAGTTGCATTTGTGGTAGTGATGAAATGGCGAAAAACAGAAACAAAACGAGCATCAAGATGGACTGTGTGTCATGTTCAGTAATTTGCGAACTGCAGCTTCAGCTTAGCGTTAACTTTAATTTGCGCTGCACATGAGAACTTCAACACATCTCTTGATTTTTCTCACCACAACCTTATTTCCGGAGTCTGTCATAAAGCTGCCGTGCTTACTGCAGCATCTATAGTTGCAACCACTGAGGCTCATACACAACACTGTATTCATAATAAATACGCCACTATAATAAAAATAACCAGCGCCAATTAATCAGTTAATAAGAATGTGTGTGTCGGGGGGCATAAGCACGTACAACAAGCAGCGACCAACTGTCCGATACCAGCACACGCGAGGACGGAAACAGAAGGCTCGGTGGGGACGGAGCACCTGCTGCAGCAAGCAAACACTCTGTCTGCGGTCATTTTGACTTGATCAGCAGACTTCACTACAAGCCAGTTGGATGTAGAAACAGGTGACATGCTTTATTGTCTAAAACCAGCTGCCGGGGATTTGACCAGTGGAGTTGCAGGTGCCAACATCAGCCAACTTCAGCCAACCTCAGTCGGGCCACTTCACATTGCCGCAACTTTTCTCTGCAACGTTCTAAAACGGTTTTGTCTCGTCACGAATCACTGGCCTAAACTGGGCTTAAGATGCTAAACAAGACTTATCTTATCTGACCAAAATGTTACCATTAACTTAAATGAACTGAGATAGCGACAGCTACAGCTACACTATACTCTGTGAATCTGGGGTTACGGTATGGTTACATTACTTTACCAATGTTGTCACCATGGTAGTGACTTTATTATGGGTAACTATAAGTCTTAATAAAATGTTAATAGATGAGTCATATAAAAATTCACCCTCGCACAGTTGTCATTAACGGGTAAATTAGCTATAAAGACTAAAACTTTTTTTGTACCAACCTGTAAACGTGTTTATTTCTGCTGTAAAGTTGGACATTTCAACATGGGGCTCTATAGGGACTAACTTACTTTTGGAGCCAGCCTCAAGTGGCCATTTGAGGAAGTGCAGTTTTTCGCATTTCGACAATGGCTTCATTTTTCAACCCTGGGCGTTGCCTCTTGGTCACTCCCCATAGACTTTTAGGCCTCTAGTTTCGCAGACCGGGCGAGGTGGAGGTGCAGCGCACCTGCGCTTCGCCAACTGGGTGTGGCCAGGCGGATTTTGCAAGTTTGGCACACTGTGCGCGCTGGTGCAGCTACTCCTCTATCCCACCTCCATCCCTCCTACCTGCGCAAGTCGGAAAGAGGGAGGAGAGAAGGCGTAGAGTGGGTTTTACACAGCCAATTCACATCACACCAATCAAATGAGTCCCTCTCCTCGCCCTTAAATGCGCTGCGCAAAGGCGTAATGAGAGTTTACTCAATTCGCCATGGCAGAAGAGAGCAGCAGCGTCAGACGGCCAAACTTCTCCCAGGAGGAAACTGATGTTTTGGTCCGGGAGGTCCAAGCTCGCAGTGTCCGAATATACGGAACTGCGAGCAGACCTCCACGGGCTGATGATGCAAAGGTAGCCTGGGAGGAGGTCACCACAATTGTAAATCAATGTTGCGTTTCTCTCGTGCGCGCGCGCTCTCTCTTTCTCTCTCGCAGTCTCACTCTGTTTCTTTTCTTTTGACTTTTCTAAGATGACAGATGCTGAATATATACTCCCTATCTGATGCTGTGGCTGTTTGTGGTTGGCTGAGAGGGATGTGAACTCATTAGTTTGCAGCTGTGTTAATCAAATCAGGTTGGGTTTCCATTACGCGTGCCAAACGTGCCAAACGGTGCCAATCCCCTTTGATCTGACATCAGATGTGACGGGACAGTCGATATAGAGATACATTTATGTGCTGATTGCAGATAGCTGCATTGAATAGTGGTTTTTGTGTGTATTTTCTGCATTGTTAATGTGCCTAACATTCTGGAAACCTGCCTGTGAGGTTTTGGTGACGTGTGCGCACTGTCCACCGGTCAGCCAAACTTCCGCTACACCGGCTGCGCTACACCGGCTGCGCTCCGCCTGCGCTGACAGTAGACCTGGTTTCAGCTGGCGAGCTTTTAGCGGCGCTGACAGTAGACCTGGTTTCAGCTGGCGAGCTTTTAGCGCACCTTCGGCAAAGGATCTGTGGACACCTCCCCCTGCTGCGCCGCCACACCCATCTCAACGCACCTCGGTCTGCCAAACTACCAAACTGAGCGCGCGATTCATCCTCTGAGGAACATGAATGTGTAGAGACTTTCATGACAATCCATGCAGTTGAAATATTTCAGTCTGGATCAAAGCAACGGACGACCAAACAACTGAGAGACAGAGGAACATTACCATTCACAGAGCCATCCCACTAACAATCTAATTCTTCTCTTAATGACATTTTAGTTTGTTTTACTCTGTGTTTTATTATGTGTAAAGGCTTTTAATTTGTTTCATTTAGGTTTAAATGTGTTTGGTTTTATTGTAAAGCACTTTGTAACTGTGCTTTGAAATATAAATAAGGTTAATTATTATTTTAACATGAATAAAAACATCAGGTAAAGAATGAAATAAATTCTTCACCACACATATTCTCAGTGTTGTGATCAGCTACTGCTTCAGATGAGTCAGCAGCAGTATGCACAGTGTCTGCTGTGTGTTTTTAACTCCCGTCAAAAGATGTTTGATTTAGATGATTTAGTCCTCACTAAAATATACTCACTAAGATAAAGCAGAATGCGTAGCAGACTTCATTTCTACATTTTGTCCTTAAGAGCATACATATTCTGTATAATTACATATTTTTGTGATTTGAAATAGGTTAACAAAAGAAAGACATTTCATCATTGCTCAGTGACGTGCAGTGGTGTCCCCAGGATGTTTTTCACAGGGGTGGCCAGAGGGGGCCACTGAAAATCTTAGGATGGCACACCAAAACCAAAAGCCATGACCAGGAAATCTCTGATGCTGTCGCAGTATAGGCTGTAGGCTAACTGGAAACTGTGTCAGTATGAGAGTTAAGGAACAGCGTGCTGATATACTTTGACTCCTTATTTTAAAGTTAACGTTGATGTGCACAGACTAATAACGATACAGTGAACATTTAGATTTCCACAATCCTGTTTAAAGTGTTATGTATTTTTCCTATATTTATCTTATATTTCTCTATATTTTTCTTTATTTCTCTATAATTCTAATATATTCCTTGATATTTCTCTTATGTTTAATGTATTTCTCTATATTTCTCTTATATTTCTTTATATTCCTCTCATATTTCTCCAATATTTCTCTATATTTTTCTTAATTTCGCTTATATTTTCTATATTTCTTTATATTCCTCTCATATTTCTCTGGTATATTTCTTCTTCACAAGTGGGTCAGAAATCTACTTGCCCAAAGTCAGTTATTACTTGCCCCAATACATTTTTTTTTAAAGTTTATTTATTAATTTATTTTTAAGCGGTTCTCAGATAACAACAAAAGCTCATAAACTTTGTCTTTACCCGCTGTCATTTTCTTGCAAGTGCAAAACTGGTACTGCACATGTGCAACTTTCAACAGAAATGAGAAGGAAGTGAGATTACTCAACTTCCATCATCAGCTTCATAAAAAAAAATGATATGTTTATTGAGTAATTTTTTTAAAAACAATTTTGGTTAACCACTTGCCTGATCGGCTAAATAAGTTGCGAGATTTACTAGCTCAATGTGACATTTACTCTGCTAGGAGATTTGTTCTTCAACAGGCTTTAATAAACTATAAAACTTTAATTTGAAGGAGCACATTGATTGTGAGGAACCAAACATTTATCAGGAACAAGCCTACAAAGGTTAAAAATGCCACACAGAGGCCTCCAACTCTTTTTGGCTATTTTTGTGGGAGGGGAGGCACCAGCACCACTGGTCACATGATCATGAACCACATGTGGAGGACCTACCCCACTGCCTTGGGTCAGTTGTGTGTATCCAGGTTGTGTCACACAGTAAATTGTAATACATATATCATGATGTGCATTTCCTTAACCTGTCTTGACCTCCCTGACCACTGGTGGAGATGCGATGGGCCCAAACAAACCAAGAATGTAAATCACAACAGGTGATGGAAAACACCCAGGCTGCCCCTATTTGCATGTGTGTAGACGCACCAGGTCGAGGGATTTGTTTTACAAAAAAGGCAGGAAAGATATGAGGAGTGTGCTGAAGAGTGTCGTCTCCATGCGCTCACTGCAGATCATCCGAGGTGCTTTGTCTCACTGTGGTTTTAGGCTTTTATGCTCTTGAATCAAACGCTGAGCGGTCAGTGTGACTGTCTGAAGGGACAAACACAGCAAAGGCTGATTTTGTAAAAGAGATTTGCTTTCATACTCACATCTACAATGAAACATGCTGAGTCTCACTGGTGATACAGCAGGGAGTTTCAGTCCAAGTTGCAATTTCCCCACCGTGCACAGGGTGGCACTCTAGTCCTCTCTGGGCTCCATATCTCTACAATTGTATCCACCTTTCTGTGTAACTGACAGCATTGAATTTGTGTGTTTCTCTTTGCTCTAGGTCCTGCTTGCTTTATTCATTCAATCATTAACAGGGTTTTGACCCTTATCCTGCAGGGTGGGCGTTGGTGTAGAGTGCAGATGTAACCAAAAAAAAAACGATTTTGAATTAGATTTTAAACCCTGAGAGTAAATCAGTAAGCATGCCTTTGATTTAATTAAAAAGTCTCATCTCTTTCTCTCGACTCGTATTGTGAAAACAGTGAGCAGAAGGATCCTGAAGTGACCTTTGTTTCTTTCTTTCTTTACTGTCTTTCACCCTTTCAGCAGTAAATTGTGTCCAATATCTGAAGGCCCTTAAATAATGTATCAAGCCGATACAATAAACTCTAGGCCAAGCATCTACTCAACCTCAGTGGAAAACACAATGAGGAAAATAGTCGATTTAATAGTAGATTTTTTTCCTTCTCTATCAGTCCAACGCTGCTGACAGGCAGTGGTCTTCCTCACAGAATTAGTCTGAATGATATTTAGCCTTCAGCCTGCAGAGATTCTTAAGAGTCCACCACCTATTCATTGATAAACATGTGGGGGCTTTTAGAATCGAGGGAAGTTGTCTATCAGGCATTCAGCTGTATCTCGTTTTCCCCACATAATAAACACGTGTCTGTAAATATGCTCCTGACACTTCAGCTGAAGCACAGTGTTTAGAGTGGAAGGTACAAAGTCTCACCTTGAGACTTTCATCAGCTGAACGTGGCCCTCTGTTTGCAGTCGCACTGAAATTTTATTCGGGTCTGTCAATATCATGGCAGGCCAGCAGCATCAAGTGCAAACGGGTTTGTAAGGGGAAAATTTCACAACTCAATATCTGAGCCTGGGAGTCAGCAAGTCTGTTACTAAATTTGGCTCGCATAGAGTTCGATAAAAGCTTCCGAGATGAGACAAACTGGTTCACAAAATGGGAACTTGTGCTGTAAAAGTTTGGATACTAGAGCCCAGTGGCGGATCTTCCTATGGGCGACAGAGGCAGCCGCCAACAGGGCGCCATCCGGGAGGGAGGGCATAATGGTACAGTGAAGTATATGTACAGAGCTTAAGAGTAATAGAAAATGAAAAGCAAAAAACTTCCAGGGGGCAGTACAAAACAAGAAAATGTGTGTGAATGCTGACAGCTGAAATGAATCCAACAGCACTGCTGAAAATGCAGAAATATGAATCAAATTGCCTGAAAGATATTAAAACCCAAATACATTGACTATACTGCTGGAAAAGCTGAAAGCTACAATGAAAAACTGGCAGAAATGGAAGCTGAGTTCAATTTCATTGGTTTTCATAATGTAAAGGAGCTCAAATACCTTGCTAAAAAAAAAAAGCTGGGAGCTTAACTGCAATTCTTTTAAATGACTGAAATTGGCCAAAAATGCTGAAATAAGTAATGCATTGCGTTTTAAAGACATAAAAAGTTGAATAAGACCAAACTGAAAAAGCGGAAATAAGAAATTCATTTCATTTTTAAAGGCATAAAAAGTAGGGAAAAGCTGAATAGGTCTAAACTGAAAAAGCTGAAATTCAAAACACATTGAATTTTAAAGACATTAAAAGTAGAAAAAAGTTGATTAAGACTATAAATGTCTTGAAATGTCTTGAAAGACCTTAACATTATGACATTTGATTGGTTTGGGTAGCTGAAAATATGCACCATTCGAAGTTGAAATACTTCTTGACCTGTTTAAAGCTTAAATGAAGTCTGCAGGTAACAGTATGCCGAGTAGTAAATTTTCTAGAGCCCAGTGGTGGATCTTCCTATCGGCACCAGGAGCAGCTGCCTGTAGGGGCACCAAAATTGCAGAGTGAAGTGTTTGTAGAGAGAATTAGAGTAGTAGAAAATGAAAAGGCAAAAATCTTTAACCCGGGGCACAGTATTTGTCAGTGTATTGCTACTTTGATTTACACATTCAAAAAGGAGCAGGAGGAAGTAAACTTATTAAATCCAGCCCCTTCTCTATAAGTCATTGAGCGAAATGAAACAAACAGATTCCTAATATAGATAAATTTAGTAAATGAGGATGATATGAAATGACACAAAATCAACAGTATGTATAAATGGATTAAGGCAAGAGGTAACACTTTTGGCAGTTATTTAGTTTGGCGATACTGAGAGAGTATGTGACTGCAGATAAATTGGGGATGCAGGGATACGCAAAACCATTTATCTAACAAAACCTAAATTAAGATCAAAATAACTCCTATTCAACATCAATTCTTATCACAACACAGCGGCTGCATCAGGTGAGGGACATTTTGCCTACTTTTCAGCAGCGTTGACTCAGGCTGACGTTTCTCAGGGGACCCCGAACTGTTGCTTGCGGCTCCTGGGCTTCATGGCACTGTTTCCCAGCAGAACGAAGCCAGCTGGAACACAGTGATGTA
The DNA here is from genome assembly GCF_006386435.1 of Epinephelus moara. Classification (NCBI taxonomy): domain Eukaryota; kingdom Metazoa; phylum Chordata; class Actinopteri; order Perciformes; family Serranidae; genus Epinephelus; species Epinephelus moara. The sequence goes on from NC_065526.1 coordinate 17,462,608, forward strand.
GGGCGGTTGAGCCTGACTGCGATGTCCTTCAGGTGGCCCTCAAACGTCGGTTATCTTAGGCTGTGGAAAGTCTCTTGGTTTGGCGAATAACTTTGGCAGGTTGCTGGCAGCGCTGGATCCAATGAATCTTTGATGGACTTCGAGGTGAGACCGGGGGCAAAGCCATAAACCTTTGACTCTCAGAGTGGCCCATCTCACCTCTGTCCATTTACTTACAATTTATGTTTTGGGGGAGTTCAGCAGACTGTTCCTCCTACAAAAATAACCCATGTATATGTATATAATAGTGATAACCAAATATCTATCTTACAAAAACCTGTCTTAGTATATAGTTTAAATGACCAATTATCCAATTATAATAATACCAATTATATATGATATATATTTTGTCTTTGCCTTACAATTTTTTTTAATATCACTTATATATCTTCATCAACTATCTTTTTATATATATATATAAATAAGTATTAAATATGAGTATGACACAAAGGAATTGGAAGGGAAAAAAAAGCAAATTTGCACATACCGTAATCTGTTATTGTTTAGTTTTCCACTATTATCATTTGTTAGCTAGCTGTTTATTTATTTTTTTATTTTTCATTAGCTCTTGTTTGTAATAAATTTTAATTAATGGAATTAATTGGAGAGGGGATGGGGGTGCCAAATGTACTAGGTCTGACATTGTTAGAGCCCGAAGGTGCAAAACTACTGCCAGACTCTGGCAAAGATTGAGGAATGTTTTTTTCAAAAAGAAACCCATTCAGTTTGAGAAAATCTGTGTAAAACTCCGCCATTAGACACCTTACAATAAGCCTTTTTGTTTTAAACTCCTCTTAGGCTGGTATTCATCTTGTTTTACAAGCCTCATATCTCCAGGCAAAGTGCTTTCTTACTCTTTTGTTTCCCTTCAGCGGCTCCACAATACATCTTTAACTTGTGGATGATTTCAGAGGCTTTTAGCGCAGACTGAGTCACAAATTTAAATACCAATGGGAAAGAAACAAGAAATCTGCCAGCAGAATTCTTAGCGGGCAACTAATCTTAAGCTGTGATGAATTTGGCAGGCCAGCTGAGCTCCTACCTTTGTTAACACATCATTACGTTTTCCCCTCTCTTCTCCAACTATTTGTATGAGAGGACAGCAGGAACTGCAGCATGCACACGCCGCCGCTGCCGTCTACATAGATGCATAATTAATGTGAACTGTGAGGCATTCAATGCCTTTTTTTTTCTTTTTGTAAAATGATAGTAATTTGGGCTGAGATGGACTTTATCCTCTCAAGGCTACTAGAAACCCTGACATCTGTGTTAATGAGATAAACCAACTCTGTGTGTGTGAAGCTTTATGCTGTGCTCATGTGTTTACTGTCATTTCTCTGCATACACACTCAAGAGTTTGGGAGGAACTCAGTGGGATCACAGACAGTTTCCAATTAATGCGTATTTGTCTTTGCAAGAAGTATAGCTTGTGCATACATATACAGTAACATGAATAATTCTGTGCTGGAGTGGTGGGAGTTGATAAGGTCTATTAATTTTTCAGCGATTTGGAATGGGGAGCTACACATGATCACAATTTTCCCACTAGTGTAATATGCACACATTATGTCTCCATTTGTCACACTTGGATGTGATCATTCACACAAATTAATGACACCAAGGGCCTCATTAAAACTGCTCCTATAAGAAAGTGTTTATTTGAGTTCAGTATGTACATTTTACAACAGCAAGGCAACACATGAGCATATATAGTGATACATAAATTATATTAGATGGTAGCAAACTGAAAAACAGCAATCATAATTAATATAATGTCATATTAGTATTCAAATAAGATAAATGCATTGTCTGTGTGAAAATGGGATACATTTGAATTCATAACAGAAATGAGAGATATAGTGTATCCCTCATTAAAAAGTTTCGGTGCTTTGCAGTTGCCGTGGTTGCAGGCTTTCACTGCAAGTTAGTCTGGAGGGGGTTGGACAGCGCGGGGGATAAAAATCATGAATCCACTTTAATGAGATATGGTCAAATTAGCTTGTGCGCCATATCAGCTGTATTAAGGTTGTTTAAGGTGCTACTGCTGGATCGGAAGACAAAGCAACTGAAGTGTACTGTGTCTGAGGTCGGGAGAGTGGCCTCGGTGTGGCTGGCTGTGCATCTGGCTGGATACTGACAGCATCATGTGGAGGCACTGCAGTTCAGATTCAGTCTCTAAAGCCCCGTTTCCACTGAGCTGTACGGTACGGTTCAGTTTGGTGCGCTTGTTTTCCGTTTCCACTTTAAAAAGTTGTGGATGGTACCAATGCAACAGTTCTGTACCGTCCCCATTTTTGGTCCCCCCTCTGTTGGGGTACCTAGCACACAGATCTGGTACTAAAAGGTGGAGCTGTGAACACTGCAGTCTGTTGATTGGTCAATAGAGGAGAGGAGAGGTCACTCTGCTCAGGGCTGAGCTGTGGCTGGTTTTGAGGCTCATGTAACCACTGTTCATACTGAGTTTAACATACATTAGTTAACTATAACTATAAACTGTAACTATTTTGTTTTGAAAATGTTGGCGTGCAGCCTCGTTCTGTGGACGACAAACGAGGTGCAGACTGATAAAGGAGGAAATACAGCCAGTGCTGGATGGAGCAGCGTGTGACAACAGCCCCGCCCACATTTAAGAGTACTGTTTGTGGGGGAAACGCAAGGGTCTAGGTACCATGTCTGAAGGGTTACTGTTGGTTCCAAAGGTACCATACTGAAAGTGTTTGGTGGAAACGGGGCTTAGCTGTTCCACTTTTGTTCAAGTTTGGCTTCAAGATTTGAGCTTTGCCTCCGAGAAAGAGAATGAATGGATTGGTCCACAAGTGCAAAGTGAATACTCTGGTTTTACACCATGGCCACGGAGAATGCTCAGTTCTGATTGACCAGAGGGTGTCTGTTATTTTCTGATGACCACGTGCCTCTGATGTAGTGGCCCCGTAACATTTCTTAACTTGTTGATATAGCTGAAAGGGTAAAGGTGTCAGCTGTTATCCAGCTGTGTAGTATAGTACTTACAGTTTGACATCATGGGAAATATGCTTGTTCAGTTTATTGCCAAGGCGAGGAGAAGAAGATGATACTGATAGCACTCTCATGCCTATGGTTAATATTAAGCGTAACCTGCCCACCACTGCTCTTATTTAAACAGTGACTTCCTGAAGTCTCCGTTCACACTGATGACAAGACCCCAGGAAGTTACTGCACACATTACAGGAATCCTTCATCCCCCCAAATAACAACACACAATCCTCTAAAACACAGCAGTGTTTGTTTTTTCACTCGTAGGTTTTTACACAGAACAAAAGTGATATAAAATGTTAATTAGCTATCTTTAGAGGTGCTGATAGGGGGATTTTTATTATCTTCTATCATTGCACAGAGCCAGGCTAGCTGTTTCCCTCTGTTTCCAGTCTTTATGCTAAGCTAAGCTAACCAGTTGACCAAAGCTGCATTTATCTACAAACATCAGAGTGGTGTCAATCTTCGAACTGAACTCTCAGCAAGAAAGCAAATGAGCCTGTTTCCCAAAATGTCAAACTATTTCTTTGAATTGTTCACCACTGGCAAGCTGCCATGACAATATGTGAGTGACATGATCCACTGTGACATCAGTGGTTATAAAAAATAACACTCACTGCAGAAGCAAACCTGTGGATAATAAGCCTCTGCACCAAACATCAAGTTTCAACAACTGTGCTGCTAATCATGGATCATCTCCTGTGTAATAATATCATCATTCACAGAGTGAGCGACTTTGCAGTTACCACTACCAGGCCGAAGGTTCGTTGGTGGCCTCGCCCCTGTCGTTGAACACACAGGAGCGTGACCTTCTGCGAAACATGGTTGCCCCCGGGCCTTTCCTCCTGGTGAGACGCATATAAATGTCAGAGTGGAGGAACCTGGGGTAGGAGTCCTTTTTCATCAGGCTGTAGACTTTCATCTGGGCCGCTTCAAAACAGGTCTTTGTGGGATGTGCTATGACCTTCTGAATGGCCATCTTGGTGTTGTAGTCAATGTTGACCTGAGTGAGAGGAAATTATAATACAATGAAAATCATGCAGGATAGTAACGTGGCACATCGACTGCATACAGGAAATCTAGACTTAAGGAATGCCAGCCCTCACAATGAAAACGGCTGCACATGTTTGTGCAAGCAGCTTATTACAACCCATATTTACATTTATTGTTAGGCAGCGTCCCCTACAGGCCATAGTAATTATGACTGTAGCAAAGGAGGAAGTCAGGTAATGTAGTATAAAGCACAACAAAGTCTGGGGCAAGGTCAGGTTGGACAGGTGGGTCCAACAAACACAGGACTTTCACCCAGGATTTTTTTTTTTTTAAGGTGCTCCATTAATTAGGAGTTGAAAGTAAGTTTTACTGCTGCTGCCGTCCACAGCCACCAGACTCCTTTGACAGAACAGTAATTTTACTTCACAGAACACGAGGAGTTAGAAATAAGTTTAATAGCACCATGTGCCTTGGTGTGTTTGTACAAATTCGACATGTTTGCGAGTCACTTGCGGTCCATTCAGAATGGACCCATGACCTGCTTTTGGACCGCAACCCATCAGGTGGGAACCACTTGCCTAAACCATTTCACAATGTTAACCACGTGTTAAAAACTGTGACAGCAGTTCATGTGCCTGTGGCTGCTGCTCTGCAACAGTCATGGCAAAACAACCTATGGCTTCCTGTAGGTACGAGGATGTGTTGATAATTATGTACACTTTTGTTTTAGATCTGAATCCATGATTTAGGTTTTTGGGTTTGTGCTTGAACAAAGGTTAGAACAGCACGATAACAGACCATGTGTTGCACATGGGGCCGAGTAGATTTGTTGAGAACACATCAAATGGTGACGAGAAGAAAGGGGGAAACCCCGAGGTTCACAGTGAGAGCAGTGTTAAGTACTTGAAACAGGGAAAATCAACATTTGCATGTTTTCAAAGATTACACACACACACACACGGCATCCAGAATGAAGTTTCATATTTCATTACTGCATACTTCATTCATTTGAGATTGTCAGGATTCTTTTCAGTGCTTGTTCTCTTGAGACAAGTATCAACTTGACATCCTTGGATTTGATGTTTTTCTTTTTAAAGGTGGAATCATCTGAACCAGAGCCAAAATCTGTGTTATTTATGGCCCTGTTTTTTCTGGTGATAGATAAGACTGAGACTTGATAAGGAGACATTCTCTGTTTTGTTGGCACCAAGTGACCTACAGCTAATTTAAGTTTACAGCTCATACAATCAATCACTGATACAAATCAGCTCCCTGGATATCACCATGGATATGGATGTTAATTATCTGGCGCAGGCTTTTGTGAATGAGTTGTTTGTTTAAAAATACTAATTAGGACAATGGTAGTTACGGGAGTTACTGGCTGTGAATTGTCTTTAGGAGTTTTTCTTTAAAAGATTAACAGCGCCGAAGCTTCTTACACAGCAATAAAGATAATCAACAGTAGCACAGCTCTGAAAAATATTCATGTGTTTCAAACTGCGGCTCCCCAGCATCAATATTGAAGGTTACATTCATTTACATTTGGATCTCTCTGCAAATCACTCGAGCTGGTACACGCTTTCATGTTAGTGCAGCATGCTCCATATTTACACAGACATTCATCTTAGACTGAAAGTGTGTGGGTGACACGCTCTCCAGCTCTGCAGAGGAATGTCAAAAACCTCAAACCAGACGCTAAACTCTTAACGGTCAGATCTGCTGCGGGCCACGAAAGCATATCGGTTGGTGGTCGCATCATCCGTGCAAGGGGAATGGAAACCTTTGAATGTGCGACTCCTGCACAGAAATAACCCGAACTGCTTCGCAGCGGTGCATGCACTAGATGCATGACCTCAACGAGCTGCTGCTCCTAACGATTGTTCACAAAGGTCAACCTGCTGCAGGCTCATGACTATGCAGTGCTTAAGAATTCGCCCACTGTTATTTTTATACAGTGACATAAATATTTCAAACCTCCAACAGCACTCAGTGACAAAAAAACAAAAAGCCAAGGAAAATGTTAAACCGCAGAGGCTGAGTCCTCACAGCTCCACTTTATAGCCCATTATGCAGTGCTACATCTGTGCAGTTTATGAAAAATAAACATGCCACTCCGTACCTCTTTAGGGGCCTCCGATTCAATATACACCGTATAAATATATTTGGCTTTGGACAGCAGCTTCGTCTCAGAATCAATGTTCTTGTATTCTTCACAGGCCAACCAGAATTCAATGTTTTCCTCGCTGAACTCTGTCCTGAGGAACTGAGAGAAGCTTTCCACCCCATCTGATGAAGAAACAGACAAAGACACATTGTTGTTTACCAGAGTGACACAACACAAAGATGGGCCACTCTTCAAAACAGAATCAGTATTTTTCTGAGCCTGTTGGCTAAACACAGCTCAGATTTTACTGTAGCGGGATATGTTAGAGGGACAGTTCACCCCAAAATCAAAAATGCAGATTTTTCCTCTCACCTGTAGCGCTATTTATCAATCGGTTGTTTTGGTGTGAGTTGCTGAGTGTTGGAGATATAGATATCAACAGTTAACCACTGATCACCAATCCACAGAAAATATTTTTGACTGGTTATGAACGTCAGTCAATAGATTCATTTTTCTACTCTTCAATTTACTTCACTATGCACATCTGGGGTCTGGTGGGAGCTAACTAGCGGCGCCGCTCACTCTGCGATTACTGCCAGTAATGCCATCCTGACCCAAAAGTGTTGCTATGGAAACCAATTTTTGTACCAATCCTCCGGTTTCCCCTCAGGTTGCCCCGGTAAGTAAGCAGCTCAATTTGAAGTCACAAACTCCCTTTAGCATTGTTAACTTGGCCTATGTTATCACTGTTAGCTCTGTTAGCACCCTTAGTAGTGTCAGCATGGCTAGTGGTACTAACATACAACGCTAAAGGGGTTTTGCAGGTTAAAATTGAGCCGCTTGCTCACCAGATGACCAGAGGGGGGCCACCATGGTTCCGCAGCAACACCGTCCTGATGGCAGTACCAGCAGTAGTCATGAATGAGCAGCGTTGCTTGCTGGCTCCCACCTGACCCAGGTGGCGTGCAGTCCAGAATGGCCAAGGCTAAGGTTAGCTAACCAGCGGAGACGATAGGCACTGTTTTCATGCTTTGAAATGTGGTGCTAAAGCTCACTGAGTCAATGGAGTGGCGGACTGAAAGGAAAGGCCTCTTGTATTTCACGTCATTTTGTCTTGTGTTGTTGTTGTTGTTTTCATAAATATTAGCCGATTAGGTACTGGTTAATGAGTATCAGGCTTTCAAATGCAAAATTAACCAAAGCTGACATCTGGTGTGCTGTTAGTGACAAAAAAATAATTGAAAAACTCAACAGCAATGTCTCTTTCCAGAACTCATGACCTGGTTACTCAAGATAATCCACAGACCTTGTTGTGAGCAGTTTCATATAGGAACTATTTTCTTTCTACCAAACTACACCCACCAAATGTATCATTGCACATAAGGAAGTGTGCATCTGCTCATGGGCGAGAGGCTGGTGTTCATGACTGCATGAGATGTAAACATAAATGACGTCCTCCTTGGCTTAGCTGTAACAATAGCTAGCTCAGTGGTGCTAGGTGAGTGAGCAGTAGATGCATGTGTCCTGTAGTTTGGTAGAAAGAAAATAGTTCCTACATGAAACTGCTCACAACAAGGTCTGTGGATTATCTTGGGTAACCAGGTCATGGTTTCTGGAAAGAGACATTGCTGTTGAGTTTTCCAAATGTACTTTTTGGCACTTTGGGCACCACAAGCTGAGTGCCATCTAGTTCCATTACACTGGAGAGAAGGCAGACATCTCTATGGCTGATATCTCCAACACTCAGCAACTCACACCAAAACAATCTAGACTGATAAACAGCACTACTGGTAAGAGGAATATGTATTTTTGATGTCCCTTTAGTAAGGCATAGACTCTCCATAACTTCATCATCCCATAGTTTCTAAAATGCCCCTACTGTACCAATAATTTAATTATGCAGAAACTTAAATATACTTAGACAGTATTATTGTCTTCATAACAGCACTAGCAGTCACTGTATGAACATTCCCAAATGAGCACATACAGTGTAACACAGTGTTTCAGTGAAGTACTAAAATGCAACTTCTGTGCTCATGAGGAAGTTGCAGTTTCTGTATTGCTATCTGTGCTATAACAAACATTAAAAGATGTAGTGAAACTCTCACTGCTCTCTCCATTAACTATTTATTGCCTTCAGCACTTCTTTACAGTTTACAATTCAAATGGAGCAAATTGTTTGACAGCAGAAGAAACTGCTTTGGACGGCGCTTCGACTCAACGTTCTTGAGAAGTTTTGGGTATTAATCTGACCTGAGTGCTTCAGCAGTTCTTCAAAGGAGTCGCTCCATTGCAAAGCTGCCTCTGCTGTGATGCTGCAAAAAAAAAAAAAAATCAGAGACACGGTCAAGTCTCGCCTAACGATGCTGCGAGAAATGTTTTGGATTCTCGTGACATGTCTAAATGCCATGTTTTTGTATGTGTGCAATGAGTCATGGAGGGTGCTGGAAAGCGAGGTTAAAAATGAATAATGCTTGTCAAACACAACAACGCACGTATATGAAATTAATGGGTTTTGCCTCACTTGCTGGGTGTCGTATTTGTCTTTTTATGGGGACTGACGTTTTCATGAGAGCCTGACTTGGTGAGAAAAAGGCTTAGTCGGCTCTTCCTCTCCTTGTCTTTCTGTCTGCAAACAGAGGAGAAAATACATCAACTTCCACAAACTGTCTGTACGTGCAACTGTGGCACGGTTCACCAAATCAGCAGCTTATCAGAGAATTACTGCTCACAGACACAGTTCTAAAGTGGCTTACAAGACATGCTATAAATTACACAATGTCTTTGTGGTCCAACACAACTTGCGAGACAAACTTCGCTTGCACGTGTTTAAACAAAGAGACTCATCAGCTATTGAAAGTCAGCGTACATGATGTCAGCTGTAGTGACATTCAAAGTTATATTAAAAAAATACATCACAAAACTATCTATTATAATGGTGTTATGCTGCTACTGAGAAACATAAGGCGTTTTTTAAATACAGAAACAAACTGCTGCTTCAGCTCTTTTCTCATGATAAAAGTGGCACTACTCACATTTCTGACATTCACTAACATTTACTAAAACACACTGTGAAATGACTCATTCCCAAATCAAGTAAACACCCCAAAACAACCAAGTTTCACACACCAACCTGCTAGTATCGTCCTTCATCTTTGGTGCATGCAAGTCCTCTGGACCAAGCATTTTGAAATACGCTTCCTCCTTTGGGGCCATGTAGTTGAATTGAGGAAATAGAAAAAGAAGCGTCTCCATGCTGTTCTTTCTGTGGCTGGTGTGCGAAGCGACAGGCCACAAATAGCTCTCTGATTTTTTTTTTTAACCTATCACCCGACGAACCACCTCGTCTTTTATAAACCCTGCTCGCGTTTCATTTCCCATACCTTTTGCTCTACTTCCTGTAATGGTTGTAACCACTTACTGCTAACAGCTCCATCAGTGATACAGAAACCCCCCTTGGATTCAACTGTTTACTTAGAAATTTAAAAAAGACAGCTGGTTTACGCTCATTCACAGATTTTTTGGTTTGTTTTTGTTTGAGTTAATATCTTACAGTTGTAAGTTGCAGAAATGTCCCTGTCAATATTTTGAACATGTATATTTGTCTCCCCTAATAAAAACATGAAAGTGGCAGAGGACTTTTCTTTTGACGAAATTAAAGACATTTGCTTCATTAAAGCTCCAGTAGGCAACATTGTTTTGGTCTAATTGAGTAAAAATTTTATAATATCCTCTAAGCATAATGTAAATCAAGTGGTTTGAGGCAAACAATAGGTTTCTGCACCTCACCATGGCTCTGTGTTCAGCCTCTAAAGAATCAGTATCGTGCTGATGTGCATCAACCAATCAAAGGTCAGCTCAGACCACTGCGTTCCTATTGGCTGTTCTACTGCATATGCGCGTTCCCGTGCCGTTGGCAGAAGGGGAGCGTAAGCGGCAATGGCGAACAGTGCACCAGGTAAAATAGCTATTCCAGCATTGGCTACAACTGCCTACACAGCTAAACAACCCAAAAAAAGGAAGACAAAACTCGATTCCCCGGAGCCCCAGAGGGAGGGGAAGGGTGAGGTGGGGCCGGGCCCGGCCGGAGGGTGCGAGGGTCGGCCGTGGGAGCGGAGCCGAGGGCTCTCCGCGGAGAGGGATGGGGAGGGTCCCAGAGAGGGAGAAATAGAACCAAGTAGGATAAAATACTCGTGTGCTCGTCTGGTAGGAGGGGCTCAGGGCGGAGACGAACGAAACCTAACTCAGATGAGACTCAAAAATCAACTGTTTTCAGGCTTTCTACCTACTGCAGTTTTAATTGATGCAGGAAAATTCACCAGAAGGCAGGAAATTAAACCCACTAACATTTGCACCTTTTGTATTTAATGGGAAAGATTACAATCGGCAGTCACTCGCATGTCAAATGATTCTGCAATAGTCATGGGGATATATCAACTCCAGCTCTGATTGGCTCTGATCGGCAGTGATGACGTAAATGGTAAATAAACTGCATAAAAAAAGTACCTTTCCAGTCTCCAGTCCGACCACTCGAAGCGCTTTTACACTACGTCACATTCACCCATTCACACACACATTCACACACTGGTGGCTGAGGCTACCATACAAGGTGCCACCTGCTACTCAGTAAGTATTCACATGCACTCACACACTGATGGAACAGCCATTGGGAGCAATCTGGGCTTCAGTATCTTGCCCAAGGATACTTCGACATGCAGACTGGAGGAGCCGGGGATCTTACCGCCAATCTTCCAATTTGTGGACGACCCACTCTAACTCTCAGCCACAGCCGCCACAGACATAATGAAAAGACGACACATGATGAAAAGACGACACAAAGGAAGGGCAAAGAGGCTAATTTTAGCCTCTTTGCCCTTCCTTTGTGTCAAAGTGTGTCGCTTGAACATCGTATCGCCACTAAATTCGACGCACCAGGTACCCTCCTACGCCTGTTGTTGATGCTCTGGAAAGCGTGTGAATATACACTTCAAAATACACTTTAATTTTCACAGGAAATGCACAGTTTCTGCTCGTTAAATGCATACAGTCTTTACAGTCTAGTTGCAGGCGGCATTAAAACCTGACGCCACCTGGTGGGGTTACAAACTATCGCCTCCTAGCAGTGTGTCATATCACCGTGAAAGGTGCTGAGATCACTGACAAAGCAGCGGTATTTGACAAGTTGGGAACGGGATGGAGTTTGAGAAAGAGACTGAATAAATAAGTCATATTAAAAAGAAGTAACCTCAGTAACATTTTCACTGGCCTCCATGCTGCTTTCTACTGTTTACTAACCTGTTTTCTGGCCTGTCTGTGACATCAAATATGACACACATGGAATAAATAAATACAAACAGACAGGCATATTTATCTGTTGCAGACCTGTGTACAGTTTTTCACTTATTTTTTTCTCGTGTTTAAAAAAACCTGTATACATGCGCTAATTTTGGTGCTGAAACAAAACCTATTCAGTGGTGTTTATACACGCTCCTCGCTGCAGTGGTATTATATGATTGACACTATTTAATGAATCAAGCTTGCTGATAAACGTGGTCTTTAAGTGTGGATCCTGGGCATTATGAGACAGATCAGGCTTATTCTGTGATTCCGCCTGCACCACCAGCAAGGACAGACACTGCAGAGATGGAAAGAATGAAATGTAATGAATAATAAAAAGTGTCTGCGCAGAGTCCAGGCTTAGCTCTTTCCACAGCATCAGAGCCTTAATGGAGAAAGACAAATTCACGGTGACACAGTGGAAAGCAAAAGGGAATATGTGCATTGTGGGGCAGACGGAGACAAATGTGATGTCTCTGTTAGAGAGAGACTGAAACTGTCTTTGAGGATACCAGCAGAGGGTCTTGACAGTGTTTATTTAGGTCTGACAACCAATGAATAAAGTGCTGACAGAAAAACAGCAGGTGTACCATAATGAAAAAGTCATGGTTAGCTCAAAGGTCCAGTGTGCAGGATTTAAGGGGGTGTATTGGCAGAAATTGAATATAATATGAATAACTATGTTTTCATTAGTGTATAATCACCTGAAACTAAGAATTGTTGTGTTTCCTTACTACAGAATGAGTCGTTTATATCTACGTATGGAGCAGGTCCTCTTTGATGGAGTCCACTGTGTTTCTACGGTAGCCCAGAACCGAAAAACCAAGCTTTATATAGGACCACTCTCTTTTTCATGTTTTTGTCTCTACCACCCTCGTTCTTTTAATTTGTTGCAATCTGCTATTTCACCACTAGATCTTTAATGTATAGATCTTCATCAAAGTTCACCTCAGCTCAAAAATGTGTGTTTTGCTTATCGTTAACATGTACCAGAGTCCTGCACCGGGTCAGATACCCACTGATTCCCGACTGCGTAATGAGTTAAAATGCGCGGGTAAAAGATGAGGTGGCAGCCCATGTTGAGTTCAAGACACCCAATGAGGATCATTTAGGTTTTATGGTGGTGGAAGGAGCATGCTAAAATGTTTCCTTACCTGGGAGTGATTGCGTAGAATGTGATACCGTGAGGACAGAAACAGAGGGTTCGGTGGGGACGAAGCACCTGCAGCAACAAGTGAACCCGCCGTCTTCGGCCATTTTGACTTGACCAGCGGACTTCACTACAAGACGATAGGCTGTTGGAACATGTGACGAGCTTTACGTTCTAAAACCATCTGCTGGAGATTTGACCAGCTGAGTTGCAGGTGACACTATCAGCCGGCTTGAGTCGAGCTCAGAGCGGCCTGTTCACACCGCTGCAACTTTTCTTTGCAACGTTCTAAAACAGTTTCATCTTGCCGCTAATCTTTGGTCTGTACTGGGCCGTTGATCACCAGCATCAGCCAGGTTTGCTTCATATTTCTGTGGTAATGTTCACAAAATTTGGAAAAAGTACAAAAAGGTTGGTTGCTGACATAATTTTACGATAACATGAACAATCGTTAGCCACGAAAGATCAAGGCTAATATTTCTTTGTTTATATTATCTCTGTAAAGTTGTGTTCACACCAAACACGATGCGAATTTTCACGTCACATTAGTCACAAGTCTGAACACTAGAATATTTTGTGTTTACTTGCTCAATATGCGTGAAAAACTTGCATAATACGTGGGTAAAATCAATGAATCGATTAATAAACTTCTGCCTGTATATCCTCGGCGTCATACATCTCTGGAGGATCTTAATGCTGATTGGCTATAGCGGTGTGAATTGGTCGTTGAAGTTCAGAATTTTCTAAATTGCAAGACTAGCTTAATTCATGCCACTTGATTTGCGTATTTCATGTCATTTGCATCGCATCCATCGCATCCATTGCACCGCCGATGGGAATTTGCATCTAATTGCATCTTTACGTTGTATTTACATGTAATTCATTTGCGCCAATTGTTTTATTTGCACGTGGTATGAACACAACATAAGCGAGCTGCCTTTAAGTAACTTTTTGATGTTATTTATCTGGATATGTAAACAATGTCTAACATCCCATTGTGAATGTATCCTTTCATCACACACTGCAGTCCTCGCGTCTACTTCTTGAGGCTATCTAATACACACTGTGGTACCCAGAACCAGCATTGCCATGTTTGTTTCTGTCAATCTTGTCCGACCTAGCAACAGTACAATTACAATTGGCTTTGCAGCAAACGTTGTTGGGAGTAAATGTCAAAACCCCAGGATCAAGAAGAAGAAGAATCTCGGCTATAACGTTGCTCTTGATGACCAGCCATTGTCGCTTGTTGATGGATTTTGTCCTCTTCCTGGCAAGTTGGTTTCGAAGTATGAGATTCCCAACTGTCACCATATCACAGAGAATGTCGCACCAAAGATAAACAGCAACAAATTAGAAGTGGCAGAGGAGGCCGGGATTTAATTTGTACAAATTTCAAAGCGAAGCAATATCATATAAAGTAAATATCAAGATGTAATGGATGCAAATAGATGCAAATGAACCCACAGTGGCGCAACCTTAGGCGAAGATGAGTCCACACAAGTTGAAAATGCCTCGACTTGATTAAAGTTTTTGGCCATGTGTTAAACTTTGTGAGTGCAATTCATGAACTATGCAGACGAGAGAAAAGGAAATAAGGGTCTGGAGGTAAACTGTGGAAAGAACTTAGTTCCTGTTAAGTTTTGAGCTGTCACACACCCGCAGCACAGGCACACTCTGCACACACACAATTAGTGCACAGGTCACTACTCAGCTAGCAACCTAGCTGCACAGTCCAGCAGTCAAAGTCAAAAGAGCACAGCAAGGTGAAAAGTCTCTTTACTTGTCATACACTCATGTAACTTCAGGCTAGCGAGCCTTCCTCCACATTAGAAACAACACCCATTGATTAAAAGAGACAAATTCTGTTCTGCACAGGCATGTGTGCAGCTACAGCCCAGTGGGCCGATAAACTGAAGCTGCAGTATCCTTTCCCTTCAGGTAAACAGCGGGCTGCTGAATCACTAAAACCAAATTAAATAGCAGTCATTTAGCTTCGCGGTATGTATTTGCCTCTTGTCAACATACCAGATGAGAGAACCAAGAAAATCAATACACACACACAGAGCCAAGGAGGTTCTCCCGCCAGCTGGGCACAAAAGATTAGCATTGTGTTATTTGATCATTTTGAAATAATATTCCCATTTACAGTTTTAATTATGTAACTACCAGCACCGAGCCCTGTGTTTGGTTCTGCGTGCAATGTGATTATACATTGTTAGCAAAGACTGAAGGAAAAACAGCTGTGCTTCTGCATTTATTGCCAGAGAAGAGGTTTGTCTAAAAGCAATTTAGCTCAGGGATAAACAGTTTGTCTGAAGTGCCACTGAACTAAGCATTAAATATTGTCAGTTACGCTAATAGGAAATCACATGGTGTCTGGTAAACTGTGTGCCCAGCGCCGCACGACAGTCCCCATTGTTTGTTCCTGTATTATGGCATCACTAAACACAACTGTACATCTGTAGGTAGCGATAATATGCAAATATGTCTTTATTATTTTGTTTTGGATGTTGTTTGGTGAAAGGGGAAGTGATAGAGTTGAAACTGCTGACGCGAGTTAAGGGGGAAGGAGGGTGTTGTTACTTCCTGTCTGTAAACATCTGTTCACATAGGTCTAGTCTGCCTGCCTGGCAAGTCTGCACAAAAGAAAAAAAAGATACAGACTCCAGGGAGCGAGCATGACGCACACACACACACACACACACACACACACACACACACACACACAGAAAAAAAACACAAACACAAAAACAAAGTTAAGGTTTGAAATTTCTTCAAAATAATTTGCAATATTCCATTTGCCTTCATGCATTCAAATGCCAAATGAACAATACGCCTCGGTGGGATTGCTTTCATCTAAAAATGGGACACTGCAAGTGTGATGAAGAGAAAGGCATTTGGGTGCTGAGCGGAGAGGCTGGGCATCGATAAGGCCTTGATCTTTCCCGAGAGGGTACAGTATGTCAAACCGGGATGGATGAATGAAGAACATCTTCTATTTCCGTTCATCATTTGCCACATTAGATATTCTATTTAATGACATCAGCTTTGAATTATTATAAGCTTCTATCCCATTTTTGATATCAAAAGTGTTTTATCCACTCGTTCATTTATTGAATGATTTAAAAAGAAAAAAAGTTTTGACTCAAGAAATGTATGTCAGCCTGGATGTGTCAATTCACCGTTCACTCAAGCGTTATTTCAGACTGCATCATAATTATGGGTGAAAGTGTGTCATGGACCAAACAGGCTGGGCGTGTTGAGCCACTGTAACAGGTTAAAAATGTTTTTATGGTTAGGTCTGGGGATAAATATGATGTGGGTATGAGGTTGGTGTGGTTAAGGTCTGGGTGAGAGGGGCATTCTGCACCTCATGATTTACGTCTGGTGTAAATATTCAGAAAACATTGTGCCTTTAATGGTAGATGGGCGTGAATCACATCTGACATTTATATAGAAGACTAGAGATTGTGTCCTGGGCCATCACAGAACTGAAATCAGTCTTTTCCCCTCTACCCAACAACCAACCACAATCTTCTTGTATCCTTAAATCTATAGTATGTGGGCATTGTCCGTTAATGTCTTAAAACACAACATTCAAAGTGGCCCCTCCACCCTACATTGCTTGAACGTACACTGCAAGCTACTATCGTAGCCTGAACTCAAGATCTGAACTCACATTAAAAAAATGCCTCTTTTTGTTGCTACAAACATAGCTGGACATGCTCCAAACTCATATTAAAAAAATTCCTGGGTATGTCACTACAAAGACGGCTGGACAGATCGCAAACTTCTCTTTACCAATACTCGCTTCGGTCGCTACAAACAAGGCTGGACAAATACCCACTTTTGCCGCCACAAATGTGGCTGGAAATGTCTTAAACTTTATTTAAAAAATAACTGCTTTTGTTGCCACAAACACAGTTGTAAATGTCCCAATCTCTCATTAAGAAAATACCCGGTTTTATTGTTAGAAAGATGGCCAGACAGGTCCCAATAATTTTCTTTAAAATATACCCGGTTTTGTTGCTACAAACACAGTTGGAAATGTCCCAAACTCACGTTAAAAAATACCTGCCTTTGTCGCTGCAAAAATCGCTGGATATGTCCCAAACTCTTGTTGGAAAAAAAAAACCTGGTTGTGCCGCTACAAACATAGCTGAAAATGTCCCAAACTCTTGTTAGAAAAATTCCTGGTTTTAATGCTACATAAACAAGTCCCAAACTTTTGTCAAAAAAACCCCCATCTTTTGTCCACATAAATTAAGCTGGAAATGTCTCAAACACTGGTTAAATATACCTGCCTTTGTTGCAACAAACACAGTTGAAAATGTCCCGATCTCTCATTTAAAAAATACCTGGTTTTATTACTGCAAAAAGTTTTGTTAAAAAACACTCAGTGCAGTCGCTACAAACAAGGCTGGGCATGTCCTGAATTCCTTTTAAAAAAATACCAACTTTTGCTGCTACAAATACAGCTGGAAATGTCCCAATTGCTTGTTAATAAAATACCTGGTTTTAATGCTACAAAGATGGCTGGACATGTCCCAAACTTTTGTCAACAAAATAACACTTTTGTCACTACAGATACGGCTGGAAATGTCCCGAACTCTTGTTAAACAATACCCGCTTTTGTTGCCACAGACGTGCTTGGAAATGTCCCAATCTCTCATGAAAAAACACTCTGGTTTTATTACAACAAAGACAGCTGGACAGGTCTCAAAATTTTGTTGAAAAATACCCAGTTCGGTTGCTACAAACACAGCAGGAAATGTCCCAAACTCACGTTAAGAAATATTTGACTTTGTCGCTACAAACAAGGCTGGACATGTCCCGACCACAGGTTCTGTTTTTGTCTCCAACAATGGTCTGCTGCTTGCCATCTACCATCCCCTCCACCACCTGAAACACAGCTCATATACACGTAATCTCAACTGCATGACACATATGAAACATATAAATGTAACATATCTGTGGTTTTCAGAAATGTACACAAAGCCAATATCTTAGTCTGGCGTCTGAGCTGGTGGGCCCCTAATGAGATGAAGCAAGCAGGACTGTTATGACAAAGACGGCCCATGAGTGAGATTTCACTTGATTACCTTGTGGGCTGAACATGAGTTGGCGTACAGTCAACTAGAGTGGAAATCTAAATTGTAAATAAAACTTCATCTGCAATGCCCTCCCACTCCTAGCTGAGATTTCAATTCTGACTGCTTGCACAAGTAAAACTCCGTATCATGGCTGTGCAAAGGAACAACATTTGCCCACCACACAGTACCCACTTGAGGCGCTTCTCAGCTTCGGTCTTGCAGTTTGTGCAGATGGTTTTGCCACACTAATGACTCCTGCTGGGTTGCTTGTGCAGCGAATGCAAAACAAAAAGTAACATATAATATGTAACCTGATGGGTATTACTGGGCTTAACTGGTTTCAAACATGAGTCCAATTAAATGGAGGCATGAGCAGGCCATGTGAGGCCTGGGGTTCATTGAAGCTCCTTGGCTACATTAGCAAATCACATGTGCAAACTGTTACGGAGTCAGTGGACAAATGGAACTAGGCATTGTGACATGAATTATATAGTATGTTATAAATTATATAAGTGATTTTATCCCTGTTATTTTTAATTCAAATCACATACATGTATCTATAGGGGTGGACTATCTGCTAACACTATTAGTTTATATATATAATGAAAGGTGACAAGCTGAGTTACACAGGTGGATGCTGAATGTATACTCCATCAGAAACCCTCTAGTTCCACAATGGGCACAGCCAATGTATCGCTTACACATCAAATCAATACATGTATTAACAGTGGGAACACAGAAAGTGCTGAGAACGAGGGAGCAACAGGCACAGAGACAACAGAGACAAAAGCAACGAGATCCACATCGAGATATAATGTTAAACCTGTGATAAATATTAATGCTATTTTTCTCCAATCTGTCCAGAATGTTATATTGACAATCTCACAGGCTGTGTGCAAATAAGAGTGCATAGATCCCTCTGAAAACTGGTGAAACCTTTTTATTTTCACAGAAATACGTCTGAATAATACAACCTGACCACTAACCACTAAAACCTGTGACAGCATTTGTTTGTTTCTTATCTATTCTGGGTTAAATGAATATGCATCATGCTCGCTTTAAGGTTCGAATCTGTTTGAGTACGCTGTGAAAATGTTTTCACAGGTTTGTCTGGTTCACAGCTTTGCGATCAAGCGTGGGATCTCCCTCATTAGACTTTACAAGAAGGTTGAGAGCTTCCAGGAAATGGGCTCCACGTTTAGCTGATGTGTCTGAGAAACAGACTGTGCACACGGCAACATGGCTGCGAAAAACCTGTGACATCATTTCCCTGTCTGTGAGTCACACAGGTGCTCCCTCCAGAGATGAAAGGCGCGTCGTGTTTCAGTGCAAATTGTCGCTCGCAGCATGAAGTGAACGGGGAATGTACAGGAAGGGACCAAAAAAAAGTGTTTTGCAGGGGTTTAATGTGAAATGGGTGCGATATGGGAAATGACTCGACACATATTCAGAATGTGTTGATTCTCTTGTACTGAAACAGCAACATCCGATTCAGGAACTGTAGTAT
Source organism: Epinephelus moara (assembly GCF_006386435.1). Classification (NCBI taxonomy): domain Eukaryota; kingdom Metazoa; phylum Chordata; class Actinopteri; order Perciformes; family Serranidae; genus Epinephelus; species Epinephelus moara. The sequence goes on from NC_065526.1 coordinate 17,481,843, forward strand.
TTCTTTTAAATATTGTTGTAAATATTGTAAAAACATTTGATTGACGTTACAAGGTGGGGTTTACAGCATCAGATTATCTCACGATAGTGTCAGATAAGTCACTTACAGTAATCTACAGTAAAATTATAAATGTTAATTTTGTCCAAAAAAAGTCCTGTGACACGTTTGTGTTTTTACTGGTGGGGACAAATGCACATGCTCTAAATACTGAGGGGACGAAATCTATAACTAATGCATGACCACTTATCCTGGTGGGGGTCACGGGGGGCTGGAGCCTATCCCAGCTGACATTGGGCGAGAGGTGGGGTACACCCTGGACAGGACGCCAGACTGTCACAGGGCTGACACATAAGCCCCTTTTACACTGCCAGATTTTCGGCGAATGTTGGGCCGTTTTGCCGGCCAGCTGCGAGCATTTAGACACACAGAGCCGGAATGGCGAGTTGATCCAAGGCGCCCAATTTTCCGCCTCGTAGGGTAGACATAATGGCGGAATCCTTTCAGTTTAAACAGACAGAGGCGGCCTTCCGCAACGGGAGGGGCTGTTGAAGACTTGTGGGAGGAGCTGTTGATGACGCCGCATGTGCGAGCCACTGGCGGTGGATAAACAGGAAACAGCTGATAGCAGGAATTAGCAAGCAGCTAGTAGCAAGAGGGAAACACAAACCTGNGCTTTCCTCCCACGTCACTGTTTACGTCACGCGCTGAGCTACACGTTTTGTTACTTGCTCACGCCCCCCATTGCCCCGAAAAAGGCACATTCTGTATAAACAAAAGTAGGTAGGCGGCATTTTGCCGCACTCCCCGATTTTGTTTTTATACTGCCAATGCTGAAAGAAGACTGATTGGGCTTTCCTGCAAATTTGCACATTCCTACCTAAAAAGGGCTATAGAGACACCCATGCTCACACCTACAGCCAATTTAGAGTCATCAATTAACCTAATCTGCATATCTTTGGTTTGTGGGACCCAGATAAAGCCCACCCTGAGTCCGACCCATCAACCCTCTTGCTGTGAGGCGACAATGCTAACCACTGCCCCGCCCTGCAGGGTTCTAAATTTGAATTCTTATCTCCAATCTCTACTTCTGGGGGGAGATATTGGATGGTTTACCTCTCTGGACCTTGATAATGTATTAAAATAAGAAGATTAGAGGTCAAAATTTGTAATTTACAAACTTCTGAAAGCTGCAATGAGGTGTCACAAGAAGACACGGCTTTATTTCAAGAGGTCACGAGCCAAAAAGGTTGGCAAACACTATCTTATGTAATTAAAGACATGAATATCTTTAGGTTAGGGGTCTTACATGTTTTTCAGGCCAAGGATCTGTTCGCTGAGAGTGAGACAGAGCAGAGACCCCCTGCTACATATACTGTATCAAACTGAGGTGCATGTTCAACTGGACCATATGTTGGATGTAACACACCTTTTTATGGTGCATACATTATAAAGCTATTAAAATAATATTTGGCAGTTTCATATTCACGTCAGCCACTGTAGTTAGAGGCCCATCTGCAACAAGCAGCGTTGGGAAAACACTGATTTGTAACATGAAATTGCTTTATTCAGTGTTTTTACTGGTTTAAATCACCAGGTCTGTTTGTTCTGAAGAGGAGGAGAACTCTGCAGATAATTCAGCTCCCTGTAAAAACCTCCTGAACATCTGGATAAGAAATAAGGTGAGCACACACTAACGCTGGGTTCGCAGTGGACACAGACGCAGCCATCTGTCAGCAGCTGCCTGGCCGTTCACACCAGAAGTGCATTTCTCTGCACTGGTCAGCAAGAGATTCTGCTCCTCTGCTGTTTAAATCACGTGTAGAGCTCTGTCTCCAGAAGCTTGTGTGTGCATCTGTGTGTGATTGTGTGTGTGTGGGTGTGTTGGCTCTGCTCGTCTCTTTTGCTCTTTGTTTAGACACAGTTGACACACGTGGAATCNAGCAAGAGATTCTGCTCCTCTGCTGTTTAAATCACGTGTAGAGCTCTGTCTCCAGAAGCTATTGTGTGCATCTGTGTGTGATTGTGTGTGTGTGGGTGTGTTGGCTCTGCTCGTCTCTTTTGCTCACAGTTGACACACGTGGAATCTGGGTACATATTCTATCATTTGTCATAGTCAGATCATTTATATTATATTTAATATACACTTTATATCATTTAGACCAGTGGTTCCCAACTGGTCCAGCCACAAGGTCCAGATTTGTCCTTAGTCATTAGTTCAAGGTCCACACAATTTAATATACTTAGTGTCATACTTGCATTTGGCCATATCCTTCAGCTAGTTTGCTGTCTCTGTCTGTTAGTCACTCACTCTACAGCAGGAAAAGGCACTTCAAAATAAAAATTCTGAAACCTAAAATCTGTTCTCTTTTCCTAAACCTAACCACGTGTGTTTGTTGTTGAAGGAAACAAAACATCGATTTGCAGTGTTGTACCGGCATTTATTTTGAAAGAGACAGTATATAAACGTTAAATTTCCTGTGAATACAGAAGTGTATTTTGAAAGAAGACAATGCATGTAACAGGCAGAAAATGACACGGCGTCCCAGAACGTCAACAACAAACACACCCAGGGTACCTTGCACGTTGTATGTGGACGTGGAAAGTCCATGACCAAACGTGGATATGTGACGAGGTCGGAGTGAGAATGTGTTGGTTAAAGTCCAAGGCTTTAGATTTTGGAGAGTTAGTCATTTGATCGTCTTGGCCTTCAGGAAATTGTCCCCAAACAATTAATTGATTAATCAAGAAAATCATCGCCAGATTTACCAGTGACGAACATCATGAACCAAACTGATTGCAGCTCTAATTGTACACTAATATAAATGTGTCCTGTCCATCAGTGGTCATCTACTTACACTGAAAGTTGATTTATATAGCACATTAAAAAACAACCACAGTTGACCAAAGAGGCGTAAAAATTAAAGAATGACATACAAATACACAGCAATATAACATGTACACAAATATAAAACAGAATAAAACCGGTAAGAACGCTTAGATACATTAAAAAAAGGCTATAAAATATAATTGAAAACATGTACATTGTAAGATTTCTCTCAAAAGTGTCAGTGGAAAGGGAGGATCTTATAGAAAGCTGGAGATTATTCCTGAGCTTTGGAGCAGCTACCACAAAGGCACGATCTCCCTTATCCACCAGCCTCAATCGTGGGACAGTTAAAACACATCGTTCTGAGGACCTAAGAGGTCGGGAGTTCAGCAATGTACTGGGGTGCCAGCCCATGTGACTTTAACACAGCCCAGCAGGTGTTGTTTACAACAGTGAGCTTTACATGAGATGCTTTGACAGGCCAAACAGACTCAATGCCGCCACCTCATGACATGTTGAGGCATCATACTATGACAAAACCTAAACATCACCAAGACAAATGTAAAACCAGGTTTCTATGAGTAATCCCGTTTCATGCAGCTGAGGAACATGAATAGATATTTTCCTCAGCTGGACAACTGGGTAGAGACTCTACCCAGGATGATGTATTTCTATGTCTGCTAACAGTTACACATACAAGATGTACTGTCTGTACCTGCTCTGTGAGCCAGGAGCTTAGTCAGACCGGGCTTTTCTGCCTGCAGTTGCAAAATGCTAACTCCGTCCTGATTACCATACCCGCTGCTGGAAAGATCGTTTTTCACATTTTATTTTTCTCCTTTGCCAGCGTGGTGTTTCAAATCAAAATGGACCACCCCTCCTACTCTCGTGAACAAATTGGCTCTGCCGCTGCATCTTACTTCCATTTCAAATGAGAATCAAATGCAAGTCAGATTCCACCACTCTGCCTCCCCATGAATATTACATCTGTTTTCGCACACATTCGTCAAGACATTTATGTTTTAAAGTGATCTTAAGTTTAGGTTCTTATCCAATTCGAGTTTATTTTTCCTCCTTAAATTATTCCCTTCTGAGATGTGTTCCTGCAGGCCAGACACAAGAATCTCTGCTGGGAAGGAGCCGAGTTAAGGCGATTGTGCCAAGACGAGGTCTGTAACGAGAGGTGGTTTTTTGTTGCTGTTGTTGTTGCAATGCACTGTTCCTTTTTGCAGACACCCTGAGTGATGTGGTTGTAAAGAGGCCTGGACAGAGTTCTTTATCATAGGTCTATGAGACTTTCAGAGTCTCTCCAGTAATCAGGTCCACATGCCAATAGTGATGGATTCCACTCTGTGGCCCAGACAACACACACATACAAATCAGAATTTACATGCCCAAGTCTTTCTTGATCAATAAACATTTACTCCTGGGGAGAGACTGCATCTGCAGGCCTGTCTTTGTAATCAAATCAAACTTTCTGTTGATGCATGAGAAAATGTATAAACGGGATGACCTCACACATTCTTTCTGTCAATGCACATAAACAAAATCTCCATTTCTCACATCAGCATGTATTGTTTTTAATTTTAGCACAGACTCTTACAAGGATCGACTGCTCTCGCTGTCAGACACCGAGCAAATTGCAGGTAGTCACACAGTCGCTGCAGCTGCCAAAATCATAAGGATGCCGATGACATCAGTGTAAAATACAGAGATCATTTTAATCAATTAGCTGAGAGCATTTGCGTCGCTGATGAAGCCAGACAGGAAAGCAACAAATAGCTTTGCTCCTCAGGTTGGATGAGGAGGAAGTCGCCCTATTTCAGCCGTGACGGATGTTGGAGCACGCCTGCACGCTGCTGGACTGCTAAAACTTAGCAGACGGGCGCTTGATATTTCACATTCGACCTCAGTGCGGCTCCATAGCAAGAAATGTAATACATGTTTGACTGCCGGACTATGAGAGAACAGGCTCACGCTGTGACACAGATTGGAGTTCGAATTGTGAAGAGCCTTTCTGCAGGACCAGCAGTTTGAGCAATCTCCTGCTGTCCTATTTTATATCAGTAATATTTGTTTTTTTATGTAAAACATATTCATCCCCTGCCATGCTTCCTAGAGTAATCATTTTAACACTAAGGTGAATGGATTACAGCCAGAAATGGACTCTGGGAAATGGACTTGATTATTTTTCTGTCATTATTATTTTAGGTATGAATACTAATGTGTGTCAATTTAGCCTCTCCAAATAGAAAAAGTTTAGCCTTTTTTTATAATCCCTCACATGCTCAAAATTCTTGGATAATTCTGAGCGCTGCTGCCTCTCACTGAATCTGTTTGACCGGTGCTGCTATCTCATCCGTGCAGCCAGGGGAAAAGTAGATAGAGTATCACACCTAAAAGCAGGGAGATTTTTTTGATTCACTTACTCCTCTCCATCTGTGGGGAGGTCAGAGGTCGGAGTCAGCTACAGGCCAGTAGTCCTGGAGCTGGTGGGGATTCAGTGTCACTCTGAAGGACATTTTGGTGAGAGTGTCTCTTGCTGAGTCCTCTGGTATTAAGGTCGATAACCCTGCTCAGTGTGCCACCCTGCTGCCACAGAGTCACCTCTGGAACATTTCTTCTTCTTCTTCTAAATATACTCGAGCAATGTTTTGCATTAATTACTTTTCTTTCATTGACTGAGTTTCCTTTGTTTGTAAATTGTATTTTAGAACAGATGGTTATAGCTCTAAAGAACGCCTGTGTCATAATCCAAATAAAATTCAAAAGATTATGTTCAGCACATATACATAGCAGTGCTGTACCAAATCAGCTGCCAGGAAAAATTATTATAATTATACATTTCTGCAAACCATGCACGGATATGTTACATTTGCATATTATCTACAGTGCATTGAAAATTTAGGTTTCAATAATGCTGTGGTTAATGTCATATGTTTAGGCATAAAAAACACTTGGTTATGTTTAGGAAAAGATCATATTTTGACTTAAAATACTTGCTATTTGGGGCATTACGCCCGCTGGAAAAACAAAAATAGGGTGCAAAAAATGGGGTGAAAAGCAGCTGGAAAAAAGAGCCATGGGTTTCCAAAAAATTCCAACATTTGGGGGCTAAAAAAGTTGCAGGAAAAAGAGGCTAGGGTCCCTATAAGGCACCAGTGTTTGAGAGCTAAAAAGCTACAAGAAAAACAACACTCACATTTGAAAGCTAAAGAGCTGAAGGAAAAAACAGTGCTGGCTACTTAAATAACACCAAAAACTAAATAGCCACAGGAAAAACTAATGGTCCCAGAAAAATATCCACGTTTGGGGGCTAAAACTTGACTAGAAAAAGCGCCATTGCTCACTAAAAAACACCCATGTTTGAGAGCTAAAAAGCTACGAAAAAAAAACACGAGTCACTAAACAACACTCACATTTTAAAACTAAAGAGCTGCAGGAAAAAACAGTGATGGGTCTCGAAAAAACATCTATGTTTTGGGGCTGAAAAGCAGCTTGAAAAAGACCAAAACACCCACACGTGGAAGCTAAAAAGCTGCAGGAAAAACTGTGCTGGCTCCTTAAATAACACCAAAAACTAAATAGCCACAGGAAAAACTGTGAATGGTCCCAGAAAAATATCCACGTTTGGGGGCTAAAACTTGACTAGAAAAAGCACCATTGCTCGCTAAAAAAACACCCATGTTTGACAGCTAAAAAGCCAGTACAAAAAAAGCCGTGGGTCACTAAAAAACACTCCCATTCGGAAACTAAAAAGCTGCAGGTAAAACAGTGATGTCTTCCAAAACAACACCAACATTAAGGGGTGGAAAAACACCTGGAAAAGAACCATGGGTCGCTAAAAAACACTAGAGTTTGGGAACTTATAAACCCCACAAAAAACTGTGACAGGTCCCAGAAAAACACACGTTTGGGGTCTAAAAAGTCACTAGAAAAAGAGCCATAGCTGGCTAAAAAACACCCATGTTTTGGGGGCTAATAAGCACCAGGAAAAATAGCCATATGACCCTAAAAACACCTGTGTGGGGGGGCTTAAAAGCCGCTAAAAAAGGAGCTATGGGACCCAGAAAACATTTATGTCTGGGGGCTATAAAGCCACAGGAAAAGGGTCACGGGTCACTTAAAACACCCACATTTGGGGGTTGAAAAGGACAAAAGAGCCATGGGTCCCTAAAAACACCTATGTTTGGGGGCTTAAAAGCTGTTGTAAAAGAAGCTATGAGTCCCAGAAAGCATTTAGGTTTGGGAGCTAAAAAGCCACTGGAAAAAGAGCCACGGGTTGCTCAAAACATCCATGTTTGGGGGTGAAAAGCCCTGGACAAAGAGCCATGGGTTGCTGAAAAAAACACCCACATTTGAGGGCTGAAAACCCTCAGGGAAATGAGCCAGGGGTCCCTCAAAGACACCTACATGTGGAAGTTACAAAGCTGCGGGAAAAACAGATACAGATTGCTATAAACACCCATATTTGGGGAATGAAAACCTCAGGAAAAAAAGCCATGGGTCTTTAAAAACACCTGTTTTTGGGGGGCTTAAAAGCTGCTAGAAAAGGAGCCATGTGTCCCAGAAAACATTCAGGTTTGGGGGCTGAAAAGCCACAGGAAAAAGGGCAACAGGTCGCAAAAACAGCCAGGTTTAGTGGTTGAAAAGCCCTGGAAAAGGAGCCTGTCCCTAAAAGACACACACTTTTGGGGGTTAAAAACCCTCAGGAAACATGGCACCTCCACCCCCTAAATCACAACCAGTTTGTTGGTCTTGAACTGTGGTCCACAGTGGTCTGCAGCTTGGCAGCCATCTCGCCTTGGTCTCATGCCATCCACCATCCCCTCCACCTCCCGCTGACAAAGCCAGATCATACACTACATCACTTCAGGAACATTGATGTGATACATACGAAATGTTCAAGGGAAACATATTTGTGGTTTTCAGAAATGCCAACATTTTCCTCTGGCGACTGGGCTGAATCAATACAAGTCCAAATTGAACAATATTGCTGTGCAGAAATCTCCCATGTGACGCCTGATCTGTTCTCCGCCATGTAGGAGAAAGTGAGTCACATTCATCCCACTGCATGCTATTGTGTCTCTAATTACAGACGGTACATCCTCATATTTTCATTTGGACTATTTATGGTAAATCATGAAATGCTGCCACAGTGCCACCTGCTTTCTGTCCTTCCTCTCTCCCCCTCGTCTTTCTCTGAATTGTTGTGAAGGTTTGAATGTTTTGTGACTCATCATTGAGGTCGCCCCCCCCCCCCCCCCCCCCCCCCCCC